>NW_028301290.1:0-275069 GCF_061612785.1 Hesperophylax consimilis
TTCATCAAACCTCAAAAGATGTATGAAAACCGAAATTATGTGTTTAATCGTCGTTTTACCTATAAAATTGACGAAAAAACTAATTTTTGTGTTTAAATACCGCTTAACATGAGAAATAGTCTTAAACATCTTAATATGTCGTAAAACACAGAAATTTATTGAAAAACCTTGCTTTATGTGTAAAAACGTCAAAAAACCTCAAAAATTGTAGAAAAACCGAAATTATGTGTAAAATCGTCGTTTAACCTGAAAAATTGTAGAAAAACCTCATTATTGTAGTTAATTGCCGCAAAACATGAGAAATTGTCTAAAACATCGTAAATCGTCGTAAAACACATAAATTTATTGAAAAACCATGCGAAATGTGTGAAAACGTCATAAAAACCTCAAAAGTTGTATGAAAACCGAAATTATGTGTATAGTCGTCGGATAACCTGAAAAATTGTCGAAAAACCTTATTTTTGTGTTAAATTACCGCTAAACATGAAAAATAGTCTAAAACATGGTAATACGTCGTTTAAAACAAAAATTCATTGAAAAACCTGTAAAAAAATGTGTAAAAACGTCAAAAAACTTCAGAAAATGTCGAAAAACCTTATTTTTGTGTTTAACATGAGAAATTGTCTAAAACATCGTAAATCGTCGTAAAACACAGAAATTTAATGAAAACCAATGCTTTATGTGTAAAAACGTCAAAAAACCTCAAAAATTGTAGAAAACCCGAAATTATGTGTATAATAGACGTTTAATCTGAAAAATTGTCGAAAAACCTTATTTTTGTGTTTAAATACCGCAAAACATTAGAAATTGTCTAACACATCGAAATACATCGTAAAACACAGAAATTCATTGAAAAACCATGCATAATGTGTAAAAACGTCAAAAAACCTCAAAAATTGTAGAAAAACCGAAATTATGTGTAAAATCGTCGTTTAACCTGAAAAATTGTAGAAAAACCTCATTATTGTAGTTAATTGCCGCAAAACATGAGAAATTGTCTAAAACATCGTAAATCGTCGTAAAACACATAAATTTATTGAAAAACCATGCGAAATGTGTGAAAACGTCATAAAACCTCAAAAGTTGTATGAAAACCGAAATTATGTGTATAGTCCGTCGGATAACCTGAAAAATTGTCGAAAAACCTTATTTTTGTGTTAAATTACCGCTAAACATGAAAAATAGTCTAAAACATGGTAATACGTCGTTTAAAACAAAAATTCATTGAAAAACCTGTAAAAAAATGTGTAAAAACGTCAAAAAACTTCAGAAAATGTCGAAAAACCTTATTTTTTGTGTTTAACATGAGAAATTGTCTAAAACATCGTAAATCGTCGTAAAACACAGAAATTTAATGAAAACCAATGCTTTATGTGTAAAAACGTCAAAAAACCTCAAAAATTGTAGAAAACCCGAAATTATGTGTATAATAGACGTTTAATCTGAAAAATTGTCGAAAAACCTTATTTTTGTGTTAAATTACCGCAAATCATGAGAATCTGACTTAAACATCGTAAAACGTTGTCAAACACAGAAATTAATTGAAAAACCATGCTTTATGTGTAAAAACCTCAAAAATTGTAGAAAAACCGAAATTATCTATATAATCATCGTTTTACCTGAAAAATTGTCGAAAACCCCCTTTTTTGTGTTTAAATACCGCAAAACATGAGAAATTGTCTTAAACATCGTAAAACGTCTTTAAACACAAAAATTCATTGAAGAACCATGCTTAATGTGTCGAAAGTTCAAAAAACCTCAAAAATTGCCGAAAAACCTTATATTTGTGATTAAATACCGATAAAAATGAGAAATTGTCTAAAACATCGTAAAACGTCGTAAAACACAGAAATTTATTTAAAAACCATGCAAAATGTGTGAAAACGTCATAAAACCTCAAAAGATGTATGAAACCGAAATTATGTGCTTAATCGTCGTTTTTCCTGAAAAATTGTCGAAAACCCTTATTTTTGTTTTAAATTACCGCAAAACATGAGAATCTGTCTTAAACATCGTAAAACGTTGTCAAACACAGAAATTAATTGAAAAACCATGCTTTATGTGTAAAAACCTCAAAAATTGTAGAAAAAACCGAAATTATCTATATAATCGTCGTTTTACCTGAAAAATTGTCGAAAACCCCCTTTTTTTGTGTTTAAATACCGCAAAACATGAGAAATTGTCTTAATATCGTAAAACGTCTTTAAACACAAAAATTCATTGAAGAACCATGCTTAATGTGTAAAAACGTCAAAAAACCTTAAAAATTGCCGAAAAACCTCATTTTTGTGATTAAATTCCGCAAAACATGAGAAATAGTCTTAAACATCGTAATATGTCGTAAAACACAGAAATTTATTGAAAAACCTTGCTTTATGTGTAAAAACGTCAAAAAACCTCAAAAATTGTAGAAAAACCGAAATTATGTGTAAAATCGTCGCATTACCTGAAAAATTGTATAAAAACCTCATTTTTGTAGTGAAATGCCGCAAAACAGGAGAAATTGTCTAAAACATCGTAAATCGTCGTAAAACACAGAAATTTATTGAAAACCATGAAAAATTTGTGAAAACGTCCTAAAACCTCAAAAGTTGTATGAAAACCTTATTTTTGTGTTTCAATTCCGCAAAACATGAGATATTGTCTAAAACATCGTAATACGTCGTTAAACACAGAAATTTATTGAAAAACCATGCTTTATGTGTAAAAACGTCAAAAAACCCCAAAAATTGTAGAAAAACCGATATTATGTGTAAAATCGTCGATTAAACTGAAAAATTGTCGAAAACCTTATTTTTGTGATAAATTACCGCAAATCATGAGAATCTGTCTTAAACATCGTAAAACGTCTTTAAACACAAAAATTCATTGAAGAACCATGCTTTATGTGTAAAAACGTCAAAAAACCTCAAAAATTGCCGAAAAACCTTATTTTTGTGATTAAATACCGATTAACATGAGAAATTGTCTAAAACATCGTAAAACGTCGTAAAACACAGAAATTTATTGAAAAACCATGCTTTATGTGTAAAAACGTCAAAAAACCCCAAAAATTGTAGAAAAACCGATATTATGTGTAAAATCGTCGATTAAACTGAAAAATTGTCGAAAAACCTTATTTTTGTGTTAAATTACCGCAAATCATGAGAATCTGTCTTAAACATCGTAAAACGTTGTCAAACACAGAAATTAATTGAAAAACCATGCTTTATGTGTAAAAACCTCAAAAATTGTAGAAAAACCGAAATTATCTATATAATCGTCGTTTTACCTGAAAAATTGTCGAAAACCCCCTTTTTTTGTGTTTAAATACCGCAAAACATGAGAAATTGTCTTAATATCGTAAAACGTCTTTAAACACAAAAATTCATTGAAGAACCATGCTTAATTTGTAAAAACGTCAAAAAACCTTAAAAATTGCCGAAAAACCTCATTTTTGTGATAAAATACCGCAAAACATGAGAAATTGTCTAAAACATCGTAAAACGTCGTAAAACACAGAAATTCATTGAAAAACCATGCATAATGTGTAAAAACGTCAAAAAACCCGAAAAATTGTAGGAAAACCGAAATTATGTGTATAGTCGTCGGTTAACCTGAAAAATTGTCGAAAAACCTTATTTTTGTGTTAAATTACCGCAAATCATGAGAATCTGTCTTAAACATCGTAAAACGTTGTCAAACACAGAAATTAATTGAAAAACCATGCTTTATGTTTAAAAACCTCAAAAACTGTAGAAAAACCGAAATTATCTATATAATCGTCATTTTACCTGAAAAATTGTCGAAAACCCCCTTTTTTTGTGTTTAAATACCGCAAAACATGAGAAATTGTTTTAATATAGTAAAACCTCTTTAAACACAAAAATTCATTGAAGAACCATGCTTAATGTGTAAAAACGTCAAAAAAACCTTAAAAATTGCCGAAAAACCTGATTTTTGTGATTAAATACCGCAAAACATTAGAAATTGTCTAACACATCGAAATACATCGTAAAACACAAAAATTCATTGAAAAACCATGCATAATGTGTAAAAACGTCAAAAAACCCGAAAAATTGTAGGAAAACCGAAATTATGTGTATAGTCGTCGGTTAACCTGAAAAATTGTCGAAAAACCTTATTTTTGTGTTAAATTACCGCAAATCATGAGAATCTGTCTTAAACATCGTAAAACGTTGTCAAACACAGAAATTAAATGAAAAACCATGCTTTATGTGTAAAAACCTCAAAAATTGTAGAAAAACCGAAATTATATATATAATCGTCGTTTTACCTGAAAAATTGTCGAAAACCCCCTTTTTTTGTGTTTAAATACCGCAAAACATGAGAAATTGTCTTAAACATCGTAAAACGTCTTTAAACACAAAAATTCATTGAAGAACCATGCTTAATGTGTCAAAACGTCAAAAAAACCTCAAAAATTGCCGAAAAACCTTATTTTTGTGATTTAAATACCGATAAAAATGAGAAATTGTCTAAAACATCGTAAAACGTCGTAAAACACAGAAATTCATTGAAAAACCATGCAAAATGTGTGAAAACGTCATAAAACCTCAAAAGATGTATGAAAACCGAAATTATGTGTTTAATCGTCGTTTTACCTGTAAATTGACGAAAAAACTAATTTTTGTGTTTAAATACCGCTTAACATGAGAAATAGTCTTAAACATCGTAATATGTCGTAAAACACAGAAATTTATTGAAAAACCTTGCTTTATGTGTAAAAACGTCAAAAAAACCTCAAAAATTGTAGAAAAACCGAAATTATGTGTAAAATCGTCGTTTAACCTGAAAAATTGTAGAAAAACCTCATTATTGTAGTTAATTGCCGCAAAACATGAGAAATTGTCTAAAACATCGTAAATCGTCGTAACACACATAAATTTATTGAAAAAACCATGCGAAATGTGTGAAAACGTCATAAAACCTCAAAAGTTGTATGAAAAACCGAAATTATGTGTATAGTCGTCGGATAACCTGAAAAAATTGTCGAAAAACCTTATTTTTGTGTTAAATTACCGCTTAACATGAAAAATAGTCTAAAACATCGTAATACGTCGTTTAAAACAAAAATTCATTGAAAAACCTGTAAAAAAATGTGTAAAAACGTCAAAAATTTTCAGAAAATGTCGAAAAACCTTTTTTTTGTGTTTAACATGAGAAATTGTCTAAAACATCGTAAATCGTCGTAAAACACAGAAATTTAATGAAAACCAATGCTTTATGTGTAAAAACGTCAAAAAACCTCAAAAATTGTAGAAAACCCGAAATTATGTGTATAATAGACGTTTAATCTGAAAATTTGTCGAAAAACCTTATTTTTGTGTTTAAATACCGCAAAACATTAGAAATTGTCTAACACATCGAAATACATCGTAAAACACAAAAATTCATTGAAAAACCATGCATAATGTGTAAAAACGTCAAAAAACCCGAAAAATTGTAGGAAAACCGAAATTATGTGTATAGTCGTCGGTTAACCTGAAAAATTGTCGAAAAATCTTATTTTTGTGTTAAATTACCGCAAATCATGAGAATCTGTCTTAAACATCGTAAAACGTTGTCAAACACAGAAATTAATTGAAAAACCATGCTTTATGTGTAAAAACCTCAAAAATTGTAGAAAAACCGAAATTATCTATATAATCGTCGTTTTACCTGAAAAATTGTCGAAAACCCCCTTTTTTTGTGTTTAAATACCGCAAAACATGAGAAATTGTCTTAATATCGTAAAACGTCTTTAAACACAAAAATTCATTGAAGAACCATGCTTAATGTGTAAAAACGTCAAAAAACCTTAAAAATTGCCGAAAAACCTCATTTTTGTGATTAAATTCCGCAAAACATGAGAAATAGTCTTAAACATCGTAATATGTCGTAAAACACAGAAATTTATTGAAAAACCTTGCTTTATGTGTAAAAACGTCAAAAAACCTCAAAAATTGTAGAAAAACCGAAATTATGTGTAAAATCGTCGTTTAACCTGAAAAATTGTAGAAAAACCTCATTATTGTAGTTAATTGCCGCAAAACATGAGAAATTGTCTAAAACATCGTAAATCGTCGTAAAACACAGAAATTTATTGAAAAACCATGCGAAATGTGTGAAAACGTCTTACAACCTCAAAAGTTGTATGAAAACCGAAATTATGTGTATAGTCGTCGGATAACCTGAAAAATTGTCGAAAAACCTTATTTTTGTGTTAAATTACCGCTAAACATGAAAAATAGTCTAAAACATCGTAATACGTCGTTAAAAACAAAAATTCATTGAAAAACCTGTAAAAAAATGTGTAAAAACGTCAAAAAACTTCAGAAAATGTCGAAAAACCTTATTTTTGTGTTTAACTGCCGCAAAACATGAGAAATTGTCTAAAACATCGTAAATCGTCGTAAAACACAGAAATTTAATGAAAACCAATGCTTTATGTGTAAAAACGTCAAAAAACCTCAAAAATTGTAGAAAAACCGAAATTATGTGTATAATAGACGTTTAATCTGAAAAATTTTCGAAAAACCTTATTTTGGTGTTTAAATACCGCAAAACATGAGAAATTGTCTAACACATCGAAATACATCGTAAAACACAGAAATTCATTGAAAAACCATGCATAATGTCTAAAAACGTCAAAAAACCCGAAAAATTGTAGGAAAACCGAAATTATGTTTATAATAGACGGTTAACCTGAAAAATTGTCGAAAAACCTTATTTTTGTGTTAAATTACCGCAAATCATGAGAATCTGTCTTAAACATCGTAAAACGTTGTCAAACACAGAAATTAATTGAAAAACCATGCTTTATGTGTAAAAACTTCAAAAATTGTAGAAAAACCGATATTATCTATATAATCGTCGTTTTACCTGAAAAATTGTCGAAAACCCCCTTTTTTTGTGTTTAAATACCGCAAAACATGAGAAATTGTCTTAATATCGTAAAACGTCTTTAAACACAAAAATTCATTGAAGAACCATGCTTAATGTGTAAAAACGTCAAAAAACCTTAAAAATTGCCGAAAAACCTCATTTTTTTGATTAAATTCCGCAAAACATGAGAAATTGTCTAAAACATCGTAAAACGTCGTAAAACACAGAAGATAATTGAAAAACCATGCAAAATGTGAAAGAAACGTCAAAAAACCTCAAAAGATGTATGAAAACCGAAATTATGTGAATAATCGTCGGTTAACCTGAAAAATTGTCGAAAAACCTAATTTTTGTGTATAATTACCGCAAAACATGAGCATCTGTCTTAAACATCGTTAAACGTCGTAAAACACAAAAATTTATTGAAAAACCATGCTTAATGTGTAAAAACGTCATAAAACCACAAAAATTTTATACAAACCGTATTTATCTGTATAATAGACGTTTAACCTGAAAAATTGTCGAAAAACCTTATTTTTGTTTTTAAATACCGCAAAACATGAAAAATTGTATAAAACATCGTCAAACGTCGTAAAACACAGGAATTCATTGAAAAACTATGCTTAGTGTGTAAAAACGTCAAAAAACCTCATAAATTGTCGAAAAACCTTATTTTTGTGTTTAAATACCGCAAAACATGAGAAATTGTCTAAAACTTCGTAAAACGTCGTAAAACACAGAAATTTATTGAAAAACCATGCAAAATGTGAAAAAACGTCATAAAACCTCAAAAGATGTATGAAAACTGAAATTATGTGCTTAATCGTCGTTTTTCCTGAAAAATTGTCGAAAAACCTTATTTTTGTGTTAAATTACCGCTAAACATGAAAAATAGTCTTAAACATCGTAATACGTCGTTAAAAACAAAAATTCATTGAAAAACCTGTTAAAAAATGTGTAAAAACGTCAAAAACCCTAAAAAATTGTAGTCAAACCGAAATTATGTGTAAAAACGTCAAAAAACCTCAAAAATTGTAGAAAAACCGAAGCTTTGTGTAAAATCGTCGTTCAACCTGAAAAATTGTAGAAAAACCTCATTATTGTAGTGAATTGCCGCAAAACATAAGAAATTGTCTAAAACATCGTAAATCGTCGTAAAACACAGAAATTTATTGAAAACCATGAAATTTTTGAAAACGTCATAAAACCTCAAAAGTTGTATGAAAACCTTATTTTTGTGTTTCATTTCCGCAAAACATGAGAAATTGTCTAAAACATCGTAATACGTCGTAAAACACAGAAATTTATTGAAAAACCATGCTTTATGTGTAAAAACGTCAAAAAACCCCAAAAATTGTAGAAATACCGAACTTATGTGTATAATCGTCGGTTAACCCGAAAAATTGACGTAAAAACTAATTTTTGTGTTAAAATACCACTTAACATGAGAAATAGTCTTAAACATCGTAAAATGTCGTAAAACACAGAAATTTTTTGAAAAACCTTGCTTTATGTGTAAAAACGTCAAAAAACCTCAAAAATTGTAGAAAAACCGAAATTATGTGTAAAATCGTCGTTTAACCTGAAAAATTGTAGAAAAACCTCATTATTGTAGTTAATTGCCGCAAAACATGAGAAATTGTCTAAAACATCGTAAATCGTCGTAAAACACAGAAATTTATTGAAAAACCATGCGAAATGTGTGAAAACGTCTTAAAACCTCAAAAGTTGTATGAAAACCGAAATTATGTGTATAGTCGTCGGATAACCTGAAAAATTGTCGAAAAACCTTATTTTTGTGTTAAATTACCGCTAAACATGAAAAATAGTCTAAAACATCGTAATACGTCGTTAAAAACAAAAATTCATTGAAAAACCTGTAAAAAAATGTGTAAAAACGTCAAAAAAACTTCAGAAAATGTCGAAAAACCTTATTTTTGTGTTTAACTGCCGCAAAACATGAGAAATTGTCTAAAACATCGTAAATCGTCGTAAAACACAGAAATTTAATGAAAACCAATGCTTTATGTGTAAAAACGTCAAAAAACCTCAAAAATTGTAGAAAAACCGAAATTATGTGTATAATAGACGTTTAATCTGAAAAATTTTCGAAAAACCTTATTTTTGTGTTTAAATACCGCAAAACATTAGAAATTGTCTAACACATCGAAATACATCGTAAAACACAGAAATTCATTGAAAAACCATGCTTTATGTGTAAAAACCTCAAAAATTATAGAAAAACCGAAATTATCTATATAATCGTCGTTTTACCTGAAAAATTGTCGAAAACCCCCTTTTTTGTGTTTAAATACCGCAAAACATGAGAAATTGTCTTAATATCGTAAAACGTCTTTAAAAACAAAAATTCATTGAAGAACCATGCTTAATGTGTAAAAATGTCAAAAAACCTTAAAAATTGCCGAAAAACCTCATTTTTGTGATTAAATAACGCAAAACATGAGAAATTGTCTAAAACATTGTAAAACGTCGTAAAACGCAGAAATTTATTGAAAAACCATGCAAAATGTGAAAAAAACGTCAAAAAACCTCAAAAGATGTATGAAAACCGAAATTATGTGTATAATCGTCGGTTAACCTGAAAAATTGTCGAAAAACCTAATTTTTGTGTTTAATTACCGCAAAACATGAGAAATTGTCTAACACATCGAAATACATCGTAAAACACAGAAATTCATTGAAAAACCATGCATAATGTCTAAAAACGTCAAAAAACCCGAAAAATTGTAGGAAAACCGAAATTATGTTTATAATAGACGGTTAACCTGAAAAATTGTCGAAAAACCTTATTTTTGTGTTAAATTACCGCAAATCATGAGAATCTGTCTTAAACATCGTAAAACGTTGTCAAACACAGAAATTAATTGAAAAACCATGCTTTATGTGTAAAAACTTCAAAAATTGTAGAAAAACCGATATTATCTATATAATCGTCGTTTTACCTGAAAAATTGTCGAAAACCCCCTTTTTTTGTGTTTAAATACCGCAAAACATGAGAAATTGTCTTAATATCGTAAAACGTCTTTAAACACAAAAATTCATTGAAGAACCATGCTTAATGTGTAAAAACGTCAAAAAACCTTAAAAATTGCCGAAAAACCTCATTTTTTTGATTAAATTCCGCAAAACATGAGAAATTGTCTAAAACATCGTAAAACGTCGTAAAACACAGAAGATAATTGAAAAACCATGCAAAATGTGAAAGAAACGTCAAAAAACCTCAAAAGATGTATGAAAACCGAAATTATGTGAATAATCGTCGGTTAACCTGAAAAATTGTCGAAAAACCTAATTTTTGTGTATAATTACCGCAAAACATGAGCATCTGTCTTAAACATCGTTAAACGTCGTAAAACACAAAAATTTATTGAAAAACCATGCTTAATGTGTAAAAACGTCATAAAACCACAAAAATTTTATACAAACCGTATTTATCTGTATAATAGACGTTTAACCTGAAAAATTGTCGAAAAACCTTATTTTTGTTTTTAAATACCGCAAAACATGAAAAATTGTATAAAACATCGTCAAACGTCGTAAAACACAGGAATTCATTGAAAAACTATGCTTAGTGTGTAAAAACGTCAAAAAACCTCATAAATTGTCGAAAAACCTTATTTTTGTGTTTAAATACCGCAAAACATGAGAAATTGTCTAAAACTTCGTAAAACGTCGTAAAACACAGAAATTTATTGAAAAACCATGCAAAATGTGAAAAAACGTCATAAAACCTCAAAAGATGTATGAAAACTGAAATTATGTGCTTAATCGTCGTTTTTCCTGAAAAATTGTCGAAAAACCTTATTTTTGTGTTAAATTACCGCTAAACATGAAAAATAGTCTTAAACATCGTAATACGTCGTTAAAAACAAAAATTCATTGAAAAACCTGTTAAAAAATGTGTAAAAACGTCAAAAACCCTAAAAAATTGTAGTCAAACCGAAATTATGTGTAAAAACGTCAAAAAACCTCAAAAATTGTAGAAAAACCGAAGCTTTGTGTAAAATCGTCGTTCAACCTGAAAAATTGTAGAAAAACCTCATTATTGTAGTGAATTGCCGCAAAACATAAGAAATTGTCTAAAACATCGTAAATCGTCGTAAAACACAGAAATTTATTGAAAACCATGAAATTTTTGAAAACGTCATAAAACCTCAAAAGTTGTATGAAAACCTTATTTTTGTGTTTCATTTCCGCAAAACATGAGAAATTGTCTAAAACATCGTAATACGTCGTAAAACACAGAAATTTATTGAAAAACCATGCTTTATGTGTAAAAACGTCAAAAAACCCCAAAAATTGTAGAAATACCGAACTTATGTGTATAATCGTCGGTTAACCCGAAAAATTGACGTAAAAACTAATTTTTGTGTTAAAATACCACTTAACATGAGAAATAGTCTTAAACATCGTAAAATGTCGTAAAACACAGAAATTTTTTGAAAAACCTTGCTTTATGTGTAAAAACGTCAAAAAACCTCAAAAATTGTAGAAAAACCGAAATTATGTGTAAAATCGTCGTTTAACCTGAAAAATTGTAGAAAAACCTCATTATTGTAGTTAATTGCCGCAAAACATGAGAAATTGTCTAAAACATCGTAAATCGTCTTAAAACACAGAAATTTATTGAAAAACCATGCGAAATGTGTGAAAACGTCTTAAAACCTCAAAAGTTGTATGAAAACCGAAATTATGTGTATAGTCGTCGGATAACCTGAAAAATTGTCGAAAAACCTTATTTTTGTGTTAAATTACCGCTAAACATGAAAAATAGTCTAAAACATCGTAATACGTCGTTAAAAACAAAAATTCATTGAAAAACCTGTAAAAAAATGTGTAAAAACGTCAAAAAAACTTCAGAAAATGTCGAAAAACCTTATTTTTGTGTTTAACTGCCGCAAAACATGAGAAATTGTCTAAAACATCGTAAATCGTCGTAAAACACAGAAATTTAATGAAAACCAATGCTTTATGTGTAAAAACGTCAAAAAACCTCAAAAATTGTAGAAAAACCGAAATTATGTGTATAATAGACGTTTAATCTGAAAAATTTTCGAAAAACCTTATTTTTGTGTTTAAATACCGCAAAACATTAGAAATTGTCTAACACATCGAAATACATCGTAAAACACAGAAATTCATTGAAAAACCATGCTTTATGTGTAAAAACCTCAAAAATTATAGAAAAACCGAAATTATCTATATAATCGTCGTTTTACCTGAAAAATTGTCGAAAACCCCCTTTTTTGTGTTTAAATACCGCAAAACATGAGAAATTGTCTTAATATCGTAAAACGTCTTTAAAAACAAAAATTCATTGAAGAACCATGCTTAATGTGTAAAAATGTCAAAAAACCTTAAAAATTGCCGAAAAACCTCATTTTTGTGATTAAATAACGCAAAACATGAGAAATTGTCTAAAACATTGTAAAACGTCGTAAAACGCAGAAATTTATTGAAAAACCATGCAAAATGTGAAAAAAACGTCAAAAAACCTCAAAAGATGTATGAAAACCGAAATTATGTGTATAATAGACGTTTAACCTGAAAAATTGTAAAAAAACTTCATTGTTGTAGAAAATTGCCGCAAAACATGAGAAATTGTCTAAAACATCGTAAATCGTCGTAAAACACAGAAATTTAATGAAAACCAATGCTTTATGTGTAAAAACGTCAAAAAACCTCAAAAATTGTAGAAAAACCGAAATTTTGTGTATAATAGACGTTTGATCTGAAAAATTGTCGAAAAACCTTATTTTTGTGTTTAAATACCGCAAAACATTAGAAATTGTCTAACACATCGAAATACATCGTAAAACACAGAAATTCATTGAAAAACCATGCATAATGTTTAAAAACGTCAAAAAACCCGAAAAATTGTAGGAAAACCGAAATTATGTGTATAGTCGTCGGTTAACCTGAAAAATTGTCGAAAAACCTTATTTTTGTGTTAAATTACCGCAAATCATGAGAATCTGTCTTAAACATCGTAAAACGTTGTCAAACACAGAAATTAATTGAAAAACCATGCTTTATGTGTAAAAACCTCAAAAATTGTAGAAAAACCGAAATTATCTATATAATCGTCGTTTTACCTGAAAAATTGTCGAAAACCCCCTTTTTTTGTGTTTAAATACCGCAAAACATGAGAAATTGTATTAAACATCGTAAAACGTCTTTAAACACAAAAATTCATTGAAGAACCATGCTTAATGTGTCAAAACGTCAAAAAACCTAAAAAATTGCCGAAAAACCTTATTTTTGTGATTCAATACCGATAAAAACGAGAAATTGTCTAAAACATCGTAAAACGTCGTAAAACACAGAAATTTATTTAAAAACCATGCAAAATGTGTGAAAACGTCATAAAACCTCAAAAGATGTATGAAAACCGAAATTATGTGCTTAATCGTCGTTTTTCCTGAAAAATTGTCGAAAACCCTTATTTTTGTTTTAAATTACCGCAAAACATGAGAATCTAACTTAAACATCGTACAACGTTGTCAAACACAGAAATTTATTGAAAAACCATGCTTTATGTGAAAAAACGTCAAAAAACCCCAAAAATTGTAGAAAAACCGATATTATGTGTATAATCGTCGGTAAACCTGAAAAATTGTCGAAAAACCTCATTTTTGTGTTAAATTTCCGCAAATCATGAGAATCTGTCTTAAACATCGTAAAACGACTTTAAACACAAACATTCATTGAAGAACCATGCTTAATGTGTAAAAACGTCAAAAAACCTCAAAAATTGCCGAAAAACCTTATTTTTGTGATTAAATACCGATAAACATGAGAAATTGTCTAAAACATCGTAAAACGTCGTAAAACACAGATCTTTATTTAAAAACCATGCAAAATGTGTGAGAACGTCATAAAACCTCAAAAGTTGTATGAAAACCGAAATTATGTGGATAGTCGTCGGTTAACCTGAAAAATTGTCGAAAAACCTTATTTTTGTGTTTAACTACCGCAAATCATGAGAATCTGTCTTAAACATCGTAAAACGTTGTCAAACACAGAAATTAATTGAAAAACCATGCTTTATGTGTAAAAACCTCAAAAATTGTAGAAAAACCGAAATTATCTATATAATCGTCGTTTTACCTGAAAAATTGTCGAAAACCCCCTTTTTTGTGTATAAATACCGCAAAACATGAGAAATTGTCTTAATATCGTAAAACGTCTTTAAACACAAAAATTCATTGAAGAACCATGCTTAATGTGTAAAAACGTCAAAAAACCTTAAAAATTGCCGAAAAACCTCATTTTTGTGATTAAATACCGCAAAACATGAGAAATTGTCTAAAACATCGTAAAACGACTTTAAACACAAACATTCATTGAAGAACCATGCTTAATGTGTCAAAACGTCAAAAAACCTCAAAAATTGCCGAAAAACCTTATTTTTGTGATTAAATACCGATAAACATGAGAAATTGTCTAAAACATCGTAAAACGTCGTAAAACACATAAATTTATTTAAAAACCATGCAAAATGTGTGAGAACGTCAAAAAACCTCAAAAATTGTATGAAAATCGAAATTATGTGTATAGTAATCGGTTAACCTGAAAAATTGTCGAAAAACCTTATTTTTGTGTTTAATTACCGCAAATCATGAGAATCTGTCTTAAACACCGTAAAACGTCGTAAAACACAGAAATTCATTGAAAAACCATGCAAAATGTGTGAAAACGTCATAAAACCTCAAAAGATGTATGAAAACTGAAATTATGTGTTTAATCGTCGTTTTACCTGTAAAATTGACGAAAAAACTAATTTTTGTGTTTAAATACCGCTTAACATGAGAAATAGTCTTAAACATCGTAATATGTCGTAAAACACAGAAATTTATTGAAAAACCTTGCTTTATGTGTAAAAACGTCAAAAAACCTCAAAAATTGTAGAAAAACCGAAATTATGTGTAAAATCGTCGTTTAACCTGAAAAATTGTAGAAAAACCTCATTATTGTAGTTAATTGCCGCAAAACATGAGAAATTGTCTAAAACATCGTAAATCGTCGTAAAACACATAAATTTATTGAAAAACCATGCGAAATGAGTGAAAACGTCATAAAACCTCAAAAAGTGTATGAAAACCGAAATTATGTGTATAGTCGTCGGATAACCTGAAAAATTGTCGAAAAACCTTATTTTTGTGTTAAATTACCGCTAAACATGAAAAATAGTCTGAAACATCGTAATACGTCGTTTAAAACAAAAATTCATTGAAAAACCTGTAAAAAATGTGTTAAAACGTCAAAAAATTTCAGAAAATGTCGAAAAACCTTATTTTTGTGTTTAACATGAGAAATTGTCTAAAACATCGTAAATCGTCGTAAAACACAGAAATTTAATGAAAACCAATGCTTTATGTGTAAAAACGTCAAAAAACCTCAAAAATTGTAGAAAAACCGAAATTATGTGTATAATAGACGTTTAATCTGAAAAATTGTCGAAAAACCTTATTTTTGTGTTTACATACCGCAAAACATTAGAAATTGTCTAACACATCGAAATACATCGTAAAACACAGAAATTCATTGAAAAACCATGCATAATGTGTAAAAACGTCAAAAAACCCGAAAAATTGTAGGAAAACCGAAATTATGTGTATAGTCGTCGGTTAACCTGAAAAATTGTCGAAAAACCTTATTTTTGTGTTAAATTACCGCAAATCATGAGAATCTGTCTTAAACATCGTAAAACGTTGTCAAACACAGAAATTAATTGAAAAACCATGCTTTATGTGTAAAAACCTCAAAAATTGTAGAAAAACCGAAATTATCTATATAATCGTCGTTTTACCTGAAAAATTGTCGAAAACCCCCTTTTTTTGTGTTTAAATATCGCAAAACATGAGAAATTGTCTTAAACATCGTAAAACGTCTTTAAACACAAAAATTCATTGAAGAACCATGCTTACTGTGTCAAAACGTCAAAAAACCTCAAAAATTGCCGAAAAACCTTATTTTTGTGATTAAATACCGATAAAAATGAGAAATTGTCTAAAACATCGTAAAACGTCGTAAAACACAGAAATTTATTTAAAAACCATGCAAAATGTGTGAAAACGTCATAAAACCTCAAAAGATGTATGAAAACCGAAATTATGTGCTTAATCGTCGTTTTTCCTGAAAAATTGTCGAAAACCCTTATTTTTGTTTTAAATTACCGCAAATTATGAGAATCTAACTTAAACATCGTACAACGTTGTCAAACACAGAAATTTATTGAAAAACCATGCTTTATGTGAAAAAACGTCAAAAAACCCCAAAAATTGTAGAAAAACCGATATTATGTGTATAATCGTCGGTTAACCTGAAAAATTGTCGAAAAACCTTATTTTTGTGTTAAATTACCGCAAATCATGAGAATCAGTCTTAAACATCGTAAAACGTTGTCAAACACAGAAATTAATTGAAAAACCATGCTTTATGTGTAAAAACCTCAAAAATTGTAGAAAAACCGAAATTATCTATATAATCGTCGTTTTACCTGAAAAATTGTCGAAAACCCCCTTTTTTTGTGTTTAAATACCGCAAAACATGAGAAATTGTCTTAAACATCGTAAAACGTCTTTAAACACAAAAATTCATTGAAGAACCATGCTTACTGTGTCAAAACGTCAAAAAACCTCAAAAATTGCCGAAAAACCTTATTTTTGTGATTAAATACCGATAAAAATGAGAAATTGTCTAAAACATCGTAAAACGTCGTAAAACACAGAAATTTATTTAAAAACCATGCAAAATGTGTGAAAACGTCATAAAACCTCAAAAGATGTATGAAAACCGAAATTTTGTGCTTAATCGTCGTTTTTCCTGAAAAATTGTCGAAAACCCTTATTTTTGTTTTAAATTACCGCAAAACATGAGAATCTAACTTAAACATCGTACAACGTTGTCAAACACAGAAATTTATTGAAAAACCATGCTTTATGTGAAAGAACGTCAAAAAACCCCAAAAATTGTAGAAAAACCGATATTATGTGTATAATCGTCGTTTAACCTGAAAAATTGTCGAAAAACCTCATTTTTGTGTTAAATTACCGCAAATCATGAGAATCTGTCTTAAACATCGTAAAACGTCTTTAAACACAAACATTCATTGAAGAACCATGCTTAATGTGTCAAAACGTCAAAAAACCTCAAAAATTGCCGAAAAACCTTATTTTTGTGATTAAATACCGATAAAAATGAGAAATTGTCTAAAACATCGTAAAACGTCGTAAAACACAGAAATTTATTTAAAAACCATGCAAAATGTGTGAAAACGTCATAAAACCTCAAAAGATGTATGAAAACCGAAATTATGTGCTTAATCGTCGTTTTTCCTGAAAAATTGTCGAAAACCCTTATTTTTGTTTTAAATTACCGCAAATTATGAGAATCTAACTTAAACATCGTACAACGTTGTCAAACACAGAAATTTATTGAAAAACCATGCTTTATGTGAAAAAACGTCAAAAAACCCCAAAAATTGTAGAAAAACCGATATTATGTGTATAATCGTCGGTTAACCTGAAAAATTGTCGAAAAACCTTATTTTTGTGTTAAATTACCGCAAATCATGAGAATCAGTCTTAAACATCGTAAAACGTTGTCAAACACAGAAATTAATTGAAAAACCATGCTTTATGTGTAAAAACCTCAAAAATTGTAGAAAAACCGAAATTATCTATATAATCGTCGTTTTACCTGAAAAATTGTCGAAAACCCCCTTTTTTTGTGTTTAAATACCGCAAAACATGAGAAATTGTCTTAATATCGTAACACGTCTTTAAACACAAAAATTCATTGAAGAACCATGCTTCATGTGTAAAAACGTCAAAAAACCTTAAAAATTGCCGAAAAACCTCATTTTTGTGATTAAATACCGCAAAACATGAGAAATTGTCTAAAACATCGTAAAACGTCGTAAAACACAGAAATTTATTGAAAAACCATGCAAAATGTGAAAAAAACGTCAAAAAACCTCAAAAGATGTATGAAAACCGAAATTATGTGTATAATCGTCGGTTAACCTGAAAAATTGTCGAAAAACCTAATTTTTGTGTTTAATTACCGCAAAACATGAGCATCTGTCTTAAACATCGTTAAACGTCGTAAAACACAAAAATTTATTGAAAAACCATGCTTAATGTGTAAAAACGTCATAAAACCACAAAAATTTTATACAAACCGTATTTATCTGTATAATAGACGTTTAACCTGAAAAATTGTCGAAAAACCTTATTTTTGTTTTTTAATACCGCAAAACATGGAAAATTGTATAAAACATCGTCAAACGTCGTAAAACACAGGAATTCATTGAAAAACTATGCTTAGTGTGTAAAAACGTCAAAAAACCTCATAAATTGTCGAAAAACCTTATTTTTGTGTTTAAATACCGCAAAACATGAGAAATTGTCTAAAACATCGTAAAACGTCGTAAAACACAGAAATTTATTGAAAAACCATGCAAAATGTGAAAAAACGTCATAAAACCTCAAAAGATGTATGAAAACTGAAATTATGTGCTTAATCGTCGTTTTTCCTGAAAAATTGTCGAAAAACCTTATTTTTGTGTTAAATTACCGCTAAACATGAAAAATAGTCTTAAACATCGTAATACGTCGTTAAAAACAAAAATTCATTGAAAAACCTGTTAAAAAATGTGTAAAAACGTCAAAAACCCTAAAAAATTGTAGTCAAACCGAAATTATGTGTAAAAACGTAAAAAAACCTCAAAAATTGTAGAAAAGTTATGTGTAAAATCGTCGTTTAACCTGAAAAATTGTAGAAAAACCTCATTATTGTAGTGAATTGCCGCAAAACATAAGAAATTGTCTAAAACATCGTAAATCGTCGTAAAACACAGAAATTTATTGAAAACCATGAAATTTGTGAAAACGTCATAAAACCTCAAAAGTTGTATGAAAACCTTATTTTTGTGTTTCAATTCCGCAAAACATGAGAAATTGTCTAAAACATCGTAATACGTCGTAAAACACAGAAATTTATTGAAAAACCATGCTTTATGTGTAAAAACGTCAAAAAACCCCAAAAATTGTAGAAATACTGAACTTATGTGTATAATCGTCGGTTAACCCGAAAAATTGTCGAAAAACCTTATTTTTGTGTTAAATTACCGCAAATCATGAGAATCTATCTTAAACATCGTAATACGTCGTTAAACACAAAAATTCATTGAAGAACCATGCTTAATGTGTAAAAACGTCAAAAAACCTCAAAAATTGCCGAAAAACCTTATTTTTGTGATAAAATACCGATAAAAATGAGAAATTGTCTAAAACATCGTAAAACGTCGTAAAACACATAAATTTATTTAAAAACAATGCAAAATGTGTGAGAACGTCAAAAAACCTCAAAAATTGTATGAAAATCGAAATTATGTGTATAGTAATCGGTTAACCTGAAAAATTGTCGAAAAACCTTATTTTTGTGTTTAATTACCGCAAATCATGAGAATCTGTCTTAAACACCGTAAAACGTCGTAAAACACAGAAATTCATTGAAAAACCATGCAAAATGTGTGAAAACGTCATAAAACCTCAAAAGATGTATGAAAACTGAAATTATGTGTTTAATCGTCGTTTTACCTGTAAAATTGACGAAAAAACTAATTTTTGTGTTTAAATACCGCTTAACATGAGAAATAGTCTTAAACATCGTAATATGTCGTAAAACACAGAAATTTATTGAAAAACCTTGCTTTATGTGTAAAAACGTCAAAAAACCTCAAAAATTGTAGAAAAACCGAAATTATGTGTAAAATCGTCGTTTAACCTGAAAAATTGTAGAAAAACCTCATTATTGTAGTTAATTGCCGCAAAACATGAGAAATTGTCTAAAACATCGTAAATCGTCGTAAAACACATAAATTTATTGAAAAACCATGCGAAATGAGTGAAAACGTCATAAAACCTCAAAAAGTGTATGAAAACCGAAATTATGTGTATAGTCGTCGGATAACCTGAAAAATTGTCGAAAAACCTTATTTTTGTGTTAAATTACCGCTAAACATGAAAAATAGTCTGAAACATCGTAATACGTCGTTTAAAACAAAAATTCATTGAAAAACCTGTAAAAAATGTGTTAAAACGTCAAAAAATTTCAGAAAATGTCGAAAAACCTTATTTTTGTGTTTAACATGAGAAATTGTCTAAAACATCGTAAATCGTCGTAAAACACAGAAATTTAATGAAAACCAATGCTTTATGTGTAAAAACGTCAAAAAACCTCAAAAATTGTAGAAAAACCGAAATTATGTGTATAATAGACGTTTAATCTGAAAAATTGTCGAAAAACCTTATTTTTGTGTTTACATACCGCAAAACATTAGAAATTGTCTAACACATCGAAATACATCGTAAAACACAGAAATTCATTGAAAAACCATGCATAATGTGTAAAAACGTCAAAAAACCCGAAAAATTGTAGGAAAACCGAAATTATGTGTATAGTCGTCGGTTAACCTGAAAAATTGTCGAAAAACCTTATTTTTGTGTTAAATTACCGCAAATCATGAGAATCTGTCTTAAACATCGTAAAACGTTGTCAAACACAGAAATTAATTGAAAAACCATGCTTTATGTGTAAAAACCTCAAAAATTGTAGAAAAACCGAAATTATCTATATAATCGTCGTTTTACCTGAAAAATTGTCGAAAACCTCCTTTTTTTGTGTTTAAATATCGCAAAACATGAGAAATTGTCTTAAACATCGTAAAACGTCTTTAAACACAAAAATTCATTGAAGAACCATGCTTACTGTGTCAAAACGTCAAAAAACCTCAAAAATTGCCGAAAAACCTTACTTTTGTGATTAAATACCGATAAAAATGAGAAATTGTCTAAAACATCGTAAAACGTCGTAAAACACAGAAATTTATTTAAAAACCATGCAAAATGTGTGAAAACGTCATAAAACCTCAAAAGATGTATGAAAACCGAAATTATGTGCTTAATCGTCGTTTTTCCTGAAAAATTGTCGAAAACCCTTATTTTTGTTTTAAATTACCGCAAAACATGAGAATCTAACTTAAACATCGTACAACGTTGTCAAACACAGAAATTTATTGAAAAACCATGCTTTATGTGAAAAAACGTCAAAAAACCCCAAAAATTGTAGAAAAACCGATATTATGTGTATAATCGTCGGTTAACCTGAAAAATTGTCGAAAAACCTTATTTTTGTGTTAAATTACCGCAAATCATGAGAATCTGTCTTAAACATCGTAAAACGTTGTCAAACACAGAAATTAATTGAAAAACCATGCTTTATGTGTAAAAACCTCAAAAATTGTAGAAAAACCGAAATTATCTATATAATCGTCGTTTTACCTGAAAAATTGTCGAAAACCCCCTTTTTTGTGTTTAAATACCGCAAAACATGAGAAATTGTCTTAAACATCGTAAAACGTCTTTAAACACAAAAATTCATTGAAGAACCATGCTTACTGTGTCAAAACGTCAAAAAACCTCAAAAATTGCCGAAAAACCTTATTTTTGTGATTAAATACCGATAAAAATGAGAAATTGTCTAAAACATCGTAAAACGTCGTAAAACACAGAAATTTATTTAAAAACCATGCAAAATGTGTGAAAACGTCATAAAACCTCAAAAGATGTATGAAAACCGAAATTATGTGCTTAATCGTCGTTTTTCCTGAAAAATTGTCGAAAACCCTTATTTTTGTTTTAAATTACCGCAAAACATGAGAATCTAACTTAAACATCGTACAACGTTGTCAAACACAGAAATTTATTGAAAAACCATGCTTTATGTGAAAGAACGTCAAAAAACCCCAAAAATTGTAGAAAAACCGATATTATGTGTATAATCGTCGTTTAACCTGAAAAATTGTCGAAAAACCTCATTTTTGTGTTAAATTACCGCAAATCATGAGAATCTGTCTTAAACATCGTAAAACGACTTTAAACACAAACATTCATTGAAGAACCATGCTTAATGTGTAAAAACGTCAAAAAACCTCAAAAATTGCCGAAAAACCTTATTTTTGTGATTAAATACCGATAAACATGGGAAATTGTCTAAAACATCGTAAAACGTCGTAAAACACAGAAATTTATTTAAAAACCATGCAAAATGTGTGAGAACGTCATAAAACCTCAAAAATTGTATGAAAACCGAAATTATGTGTATAGTCGTCGGTTAACCTGAAAAATTGTCGAAAAACCTTATTTTTGTGTTTAATTACCGCAAATCATGAGAATCTGTCTTAAACATCGTAAAACGTTGTCAAACACAGAAATTAATTGAAAAACCATGCTTTATGTGTAAAAACCTCAAAAATTGTAGAAAAACCGAAATTATCTATATAATCGTCGTTTTACCTGAAAAATTGTCGAAAACCCCCTTTTTTTGTGTTTAAATACCGCAAAACATGAGAAATTGTCTTAATATCGTAACACGTCTTTAAACACAAAAATTCATTGAAGAACCATGCTTAATGTGTAAAAACGTCAAAAAACCTTAAAAATTGCCGAAAAACCTCATTTTTGTGATTAAATACCGCAAAACATGAGAAATTGTCTAAAACATCGTAAAACGTCGTAAAACACAGAAATTTATTGAAAAACCATGCAAAATGTGAAAAAAACGTCAAAAAACCTCAAAAGATGTATGAAAACCGAAATTATGTGTATAATCGTCGGTTAACCTGAAAAATTGTCGAAAAACCTAATTTTTGTGTTTAATTACCGCAAAACATGAGCATCTGTCTTAAACATCGTTAAACGTCGTAAAACACAAAAATTTATTGAAAAACCATGCTTAATGTGTAAAAACGTCATAAAACCACAAAAATTTTATACAAACCGTATTTATCTGTATAATAGACGTTTAACCTGAAAAATTGTCGAAAAACCTTATTTTTGTTTTTTAATACCGCAAAACATGGAAAATTGTATAAAACATCGTCAAACGTCGTAAAACACAGGAATTCATTGAAAAACTATGCTTAGTGTGTAAAAACGTCAAAAAACCTCATAAATTGTCGAAAAACCTTATTTTTGTGTTTAAATACCGCAAAACATGAGAAATTGTCTAAAACATCGTAAAACGTCGTAAAACACAGAAATTTATTGAAAAACCATGCAAAATGTGAAAAAACGTCATAAAACCTCAAAAGATGTATGAAAACTGAAATTATGTGCTTAATCGTCGTTTTTCCTGAAAAATTGTCGAAAAACCTTATTTTTGTGTTAAATTACCGCTAAACATGAAAAATAGTCTTAAACATCGTAATACGTCGTTAAAAACAAAAATTCATTGAAAAACCTGTTAAAAAATGTGTAAAAACGTCAAAAACCCTAAAAAATTGTAGTCAAACCGAAATTATGTGTAAAAACGACAAAAAACCTCAAAAATTGTAGAAAAGTTATGTGTAAAATCGTCGTTTAACCTGAAAAATTGTAGAAAAACCTCATTATTGTAGTGAATTGCCGCAAAACATAAGAAATTGTCTAAAACATCGTAAATCGTCGTAAAACACAGAAATTTATTGAAAACCATGAAATTTGTGAAAACGTCATAAAACCTCAAAAGTTGTATGAAAACCTTATTTTTGTGTTTCAATTCCGCAAAACATGAGAAATTGTCTAAAACATCGTAATACGTCGTAAAACACAGAAATTTATTGAAAAACCATGCTTTATGTGTAAAAACGTCAAAAAACCCCAAAAATTGTAAAAATACCGAACTTATGTGTATAATCGTCGGTTAACCCGAAAAATTGTCGAAAAACCTTATTTTTGTGTTAAATTACCGCAAATCATGAGAATCTATCTTAAACATCGTAATACGTCGTTAAACACAAAAATTCATTGAAGAACCATGCTTAATGTGTAAAAACGTCAAAAAACCTCAAAAATTGCCGAAAAACCTTATTTTTGTGATTAAATACCGATAAAAATGAGAAATTGTCTAAAACATCGTAAAACGTCGTAAAACACAGAAATTTATTTAAAAACCATGCAAAATGTGTGAAAACGTCATAAAACCTCAAAAGATGTATGAAAACCGAAATTATGTGCTAAATCGTCGTTTTTCCTGAAAAATTGTCGAAAACCCTTATTTTTGTTTTAAATTACCGCAAAACATGAGAATCTGACTTAAACATCGAAAAACGTTGTCAAACACAGAAATTTATTGAAAAACCATGTTTCATGTGAAAAATCGTCAAAAAACCCCAAAAATTGTAGAAAAACCGATATTATGTGTATAATCGTCGGTTAACCTGAAAAATTGTCGAAAAACCTCATTTTTGTGTTAAATTACCGCAAATCATGAGAATCTGTCTTAAACATCGTAAAACGACTTTTAACACAAACATTCATTGAAGAACCATGCTTAATGTGTAAAAACGTCAAAAAACCTCAAAAATTGCCGAAAAACCTTATTTTTGTGATTAAATACCGATAAACATGAGAAATTGTCTAAAACATCGTAAAACGTCGTAAAACACAGAAATTTATTTAAAAACCATGCAAAATGTGTGAAAACGTCATAAAACCTCAAAAGTTGTATGAAAACCGAAATTATGTGAATAGTCGTCGGTAAACCTGAAAAATTGTCGAAAAACCTTATTTTTGTGTTTAATTACCGCAAATCATGAGAATCTGTCTTAAACATCGTAAAACGTTGTCAAACACAGAAATTAATTGAAAAACCATGCTTTATGTGTAAAAACCTCAAAAATTGTAGAAAAACCGAAATTATCTAAATAATCGTCGTTTTACCTGAAAAATTGTCGAAAACCCCCTTTTTTTGTGTTTAAATACCGCAAAACATAAGAAATTGTCTTTACATCGTAAAACGTCTTTAAACACAAAAATTCATTGAAGAACCATGCTTAATGTGTAAAAACGTCAAAAAACCTAAAAAATTGCCGAAAAACCTCATTTTTGTGATGACATACCGCAAAACATGAGAAATTGTCTAAAACATCGTAAAACGTCGTAAAACACAGAAATTTATTGAAAAATCATGCAAAATGTGAAAAAAACGTCAAAAAACCTCAAAAGATGTATGAAAACTGAAACTATGTGCTTAATCGTCGTTTTTCCTGAAAAATTGTCGAAAAACCTTATTTTTGTGTTAAATTACCGCAAAACATGAGAATCTGACTTAAACATCGTACAACGTCGTCAAACACAGAAATTCATTGAAAAACCATGCTTTAGCTGTAAAAACGTCATTAAACCTCAAAAGTTGTATGAAAACCGAAATTATGTCGATCATCTTCGGTTAACCTGAAAAATTGTCTAAAAACCTTATTTTTGTGTTTAAATACCGCTTAACATGAAAAATAGTCTAATACATCGTAATACGTCGTTAAAAATAAAATTCATTGAAAAACCATGCATTATGTGTAAAAACGTCAAAAACCCTAAAAAATTGTAGTAAAACCGAAATTATGTGTAAAAACGTCAAAAAACCTTAAAAATTGTAGAAAAACCGAAGTATGTGTAAAATCGTCGTTTAACCTGAAAAATTGTAGAAAAACCTCATTATTGTAGTTAATTGCCGCAAAACATGAGAAATTGTCTAAAACATCGTAAATCGTCGTAAAACACAGAAATTTATTGAAAACCATGAAAAATTTGTGAAAACGTCATAAAACCTCAAAAGTTGTATGAAAACCTTATTTTTTTGTTTCAATTCCGCAAAACATGAGAAATTGTCTAAAACATCGTAATACGTCGTAAAACACAGAAATTCATTGAAAAACCATGCTTTATGTGTAAAATCGTCAAAAAACCACAAAAATTGTAGAAAAACCGATATTATGTGTATAATCGTCGATTAAACTGAAAAATTGTCGAAAAACATTATTTTTGTGATAAAGTACCGCAAATCATGAAAATCTGTCTTAAACATCGTAAAACGTCTTTAAACACAAAAATTCATTGAAGAACCATGCTTAATGTGTAAAAACGTCATAAAACCTCAAAAATTGCCGAAAAACCTTATTTTTGTGATTAAATACCGATAAACATGAGAAATTGTCTAAAACATCGTAAAACGTCGTAAAACACAGAAATTTATTGAAAAACCATGCTTTATGTGTAAAAACGTCATAAAACCTCAAAAGTTGTATGAAAACCGAAATTATGTGTATAGTCGTCGGTTAACCTGAAGAATTGTCGAAAAACCTTATTTTTGTGTTAAATTACCGCAAAACATGAGAATCTGACTTAAACATCGTACAACGTCGTCAAACACAGAAATTCATTGAAAAACCATGCTTTAGCTGTAAAAACGTCATAAAACCTCAAAAGTTGTACGAAAACCGAAATTATGTCGATAATCTTCGGTTAACCTGAAAAATTGTCTAAAAACCTTATTTTTGTGTTTAAATACTGCTTAACATGGAAAATAGTCTAATACATCGTAATACGTCGTTAAAAACAAAAAAAATTGAAAAACCATGCATTATGTGTAAAAACGTCAAAAACCCTAAAAAATATTAGTAAAACCGAAATTATGTGTAAAAACGTCAAAAAACCTCAAAAATTGTAGAAAAACCGAAGTATGTGTAAAATCGTCGTTTAACCTGAAAAATTGTAGAAAAACCTCATTATTGTAGTTAATTGCCACAAAACATGAGAAATTGTCTAAAACATCGTAAATCGTCGTAAAACACAGAAATTTATTGAAAACCATGAAAAATTTGTGAAAACGTCATAAAACCTCAAAAGTTGTATGAAAACCTTATTTTTTTGTTTCAATTCCGCAAAACATGAGAAATTGTCTAAAACATCGTAATACGTCGTAAAACACAGAAATTTATTGAAAAACCATGCTTTATGTGTAAAAACGTCAAAAAACCCCAAAAATTGTCGAAAAACCTCATTTTTGTGTTAAATTACCGCAAATCATGAGAATCTGTCTTAAACATCGTAAAACGACTTTAACCACAAAAATTCATTGAAGAACCATGCTTAATGTGTAAAAACGTCAAAAAACCTCAAAAATTGCCGAAAAACCTTATTTTTGTGATTAAATACCGATAAACATGAGAAATTGTCTAAAACATCGTAAAACGTCGTAAAACACAGAAATTTATTTAAAAACCATGCAAAATGTGTGAAAACGTCATAAAACCTCAAAAGTTGTATGAAAACCGAAATTATGTGTATAGTCGTCGGTTAACCTGAAAAATTGTCGAAAAACCTTATTTTTGTGTTAAATTACCGCAAATCATGAGAATCTGTCTTAAACATCGTAAAACGTTTTCAAACACAGAAATAAATTGAAAAACCATGCTTTATGTGTGAAAACCTCAAAAATTGTAGAAAAACCGAAATTATCTATATAATCGTCGTTTTACCTGAAAAATTTTCGAAAACCCCCATTTTTTGTGTTTAAATACCGCAAAACATGAGAAATTGTCTAAAACATCGTAAAAGGTCTTTAAACACAAAAATTCATATAAGAACCATGCTTAATGTGTAAAAACGTCAAAAACCCTAAAACATTGTAGTTAAACCGAAATTATGTGTAAAAACGTCAAAAAACCCCAAAAATTGTAGAAAAACCGATATGATGTGTATAATCGTCGATTAATCTGAAAAATTGTCGAAAAACCTTATTTTTGTGTTAAATTACCGCAAATCATGAGAATCTGTCTTAAACATCGTAAAACGTCTTTAAACAAAAAAATTCATTGAAGAACCATGCTTAATGTGTAAAAACGTCTAAAAACCTCAAAAATTGCCGAAAAACCTTATTTTTGTGATTAAATACCGATAAACATGAGAAATTGTCTAAAACATCGTAAAACGTCGTAAAACACAGAAATTTATTTAAAAACCATGCAAAATGTGTGAAAACGTAATAAAACCTCAAAAGTTGTATGAAAACCGAAATTATGTGTTTAATCGTCGTTTTACCTGAAAAATTGACGAAAAAACTTATTTTTGTGTTTAAATACCGCTTAACATGAGAAATAGTCTTAAACATCGTAATACGTCGTAAAACACAGAAATTTATTGAAATACCATGCTTTATGTGTAAAAATGTCAAAATTGTAGAAAAAGCGAATTTATGTTAGTTTTAAGATTCTCACGGCCAAAAGAATTTTTGTTGTTTGTTTTTGGGGTGTTATGCCGTGTTGCGCTAACTCCTTCTTTAGCCGACGTTGCGCTCCATCTGCTTCCAGAGGAAACTTAGTTTTTGCAGACCTCAGTAGGTCTTGGATTTTGGTGGTGGTTCCGAAGACAGTTTTGATGTTTTCTTTTCTCAACAGCCTGGCAATTCTGTGATGGCGCCACTTCCGTTGGCATTTCACACTTGGATGGGCCCCAGGCTAACATAAATACTGTGCTTTCACAATTCGCCACAAGATGTCGCCACTTCCGTTTGCATTTCGCACTAGGACGGGCCCAGGCCACAAATAAATAAGCACAAACTCGACAACCAAAAATTACACATCTTCGGATCTACCGGATCTGCCTTGATGATGGACACTGCAACGCTGTCCGAAACGTCGGCTAAAGAAGGAGTTAGCGCAACACGGCATAACACCCCAAAAACAAACAACAAAAAAGCGAAATTATGTTTCAAAACGTCAAAAAACCTCAAGAATTGTCGAAAAATCTTATTCTTGTGTTTAAATACCGCAAAACATGAGAAATTGTCTAAAACATCGTAATACGTCGTAAAACACAGAAATTCATTGAAAAACCATGTTTTATGTGTAAAAACCTCAAAAATTGTAGAAAAACCGAAATTTTTTGTAAAAACGTCAAAAAACCTCAAAAATTGTCGAAAAACCTTATTTTTGTGTTTAATTGCCGCAAAACATGAGAAATTGTCTAAAACATCGTAAATCATCGTAAAACACATAAATTTATTGAAAAACCATGCAAAATGTGTGGAAAACGTCATTAAACCTCAAAAGATGTATGAAAACCGAAATTATGTGTTTAATCGTCGGTTAACCTGAAAAATTGTCGAAAAACCTTATTTTTGTGTTAAATTACCGCAAATCATGAGAATCTGTCTTAAACATCGTAAAAGGTCGTAAAACACAGAAATTCATTGAAAAACTATGCCTTATGTCTTAAAACGTCAAAAAACCTCAAAAATTGTCGAAAAACCTTATTTTTGTGTTAAATTGCCGCGAAACATGAGAAATTTTCTAAAACATCGTAAATCGTCGTAAAACACAGAAATTTATTGAAAAACCATGCAAAATGTGTTAAAACGTCATTAAACCTCAAAAGATGTATGAAAACCGAAATTATGTGTTTAATCGTCGGTTAACCTGAAAAATTGCGAAAAACCTTATTTTTGTGTTAAATTACCGCAAATCATGAGAATCTGTCTTAAACATCGTAATACGTCGTAAAACACAGAAATTCATTGAAAAACCATGTTTTATGTGTAAAAACCTAAAAATTGTAGAAAAAGCGAAATTATGTGTAAAAACGTGAAAAAACCTCAAAAATTGTCGAAAAACCGAAATTATGTGTAAAATCGTCGTTTAACCTGAAAAATTGTAGAAAATCCTCATAATTGTAGTTAATTGCCGCAAAACATGAAAAATTGCCTAAAACATCGTAATACGTCGTAAAAAACAGAAATTTATTGAAAAACCATGCTTTATGTGTAAAAACGTCAAAAAACCTCAAAAATTGTAGAAAACCGAAATTATGTGTAAAATCGTTGTTTAACCTGAAAAATTGTAGAAAAACCTCATTATTGTAGTGAATTGCCGCAAAACATGAGAAATTGTCTAAAACATCGTAAATCGTCGTAAAACACAGAAATTTATTGAAAAACCATGCAAAATGTGTGAAAACGTCATTAAACCTCAAAAGATGTATGAAAACCGAAATTATGTGTTTAATCGTCGTTTTACCTGAAAAATTGACGAAAAAACTTTTTTGTGTGTTAAAATACCGCTAAACATGAGAAATAGTCTTAAACATCGTAATACGTCGTAAAACACAGAAATTCATTGAAAAACCATGCCTTATGTGTAAAAACTTCAAAAAACCTCAAAAATTGTCTAAAAACCTTATTTTTGTGTTAAATTTCCGCAAATCATGAGAATCTGTCTTAAACATCGTAAAAGGTCGTAAAACACAGAAATTCATTGAAAAACTATGCATTATGTCTTAAAACGTCAAAAAACCTCAAAAATTGTCGAAAAACCTTATTTTTGTGTTAAATTGCCGCGAAACATGAGAAATTTTCTAAAACATCGTAAATCGTCGTAAAACACAGAAATTTATTGAAAAACCATGCAAAATGTGTTAAAACGTCATTAAACCTCAAAAGATGTATGAAAACCGAAATTATGTGTTTAATCGTCGGTTTACCTGAAAAATTGCGAAAAACCTTATTTTTGTGTTAAATTACCGCAAATCATGAGAATCTGTCTTAAACATCGTAATACGTCGTAAAACACAGAAATTCATTGAAAAACCATGTTTTATGTGTAAAAACCTAAAAATTGTAGAAAAAGCGAAATTATGTGTAAAAACGTGAAAAAACCTCAAAAATTGTCGAAAAACCGAAATTATGTGTAAAATCGTCGTTTAACCTGAAAAATTGTAGAAAATCCTCATAATTGTAGTTAATTGCCGCAAAACATGAAAAATTGCCTAAAACATCGTAATACGTCGTAAAAAACAGAAATTTATTGAAAAACCATGCTTTATGTGTAAAAACGTCAAAAAACCTCAAAAATTGTAGAAAACCGAAATTATGTGTAAAATCGTTGTTTAACCTGAAAAATTGTAGAAAAACCTCATTATTGTAGTGAATTGCCGCAAAACATGAGAAATTGTCTAAAACATCCTAAATCGTCGTAAAACACAGAAATTTATTGAAAAACCATGCAAAATGTGTGAAAACGTCATTAAACCTCAAAAGATGTATGAAAACCGAAATTATGTGTTTAATCGTCGTTTTACCTGAAAAATTGACGAAAAAACTTTTTTGTGTGTTAAAATACCGCTAAACATGAGAAATAGTCTTAAACATCGTAATACGTCGTAAAACACAGAAATTCATTGAAAAACCATGCCTTATGTGTAAAAACTTCAAAAAACCTCAAAAATTGTCTAAAAACCTTATTTTTGTGTTAAATTACCGCAAATCATGAGAATCTGTCTTTAACATCGTAAAACGTCGTAAAACACAGAAATTAATTGAAAAACCATGCCTAATGTGTAAAAACGTCAAAAAACCTCAAAATTGGTCGAAAAACCTTATTTTTGTGTTTAATTGCCGCAAAACATGAGAAATTGTCTAAAACATCGTAAATCGTCGTAAAACACAGAAATTTATTGAAAAAACATGCAAAATGTGTGAAAACGTCATAAAACCTCAAAAGATGTATGAAAACCGAAATTATGTGTTTAATCGTCGTTTTACCTGAAAAATTGACGAAAAAACTTATTTGTGTGTTAAAATACCGCTAAACATGAGAAATAGTCTTATACATCGTAATACGTCGTAAAACACAAAAATTTATTGAAAAACCATGCTTTATGTGTAAAAACGTCAAAAAGCCTCAAAAATTGTAGAAAAACCGAAATTATGTGTGTAATCGTCGGTTAACCTGAAAAATTTTCGAAAAACCTCATTATTGTAGTTAATTGCCGCAAAACATGAGAAATTGTCTAAAACATCGAAAAACACAGAAATAATTGAAAAACCATGCAAATGTGTAAAAACGTCAAAAAACCTCAAAAATTGTAGAACAACCGAAATTATGTGTAAAATCGTCGTTGAACCTGAAAAATTGTAGAAAAACCTCATTATTGTAGTTAAATGCCGCAAAACATGAGAAATTGTCTAAAACATCGTAATACGTTGTAAAACACAGAAATTTATTGATAAACCATGCTTTATGTGTAAATATGTCAAATACCTCAAAAATTGTCGAAAAACCTTATTCTTGTGTTTAAATACCGCAAAACATGAGAAATAGTCTTAAACATCGTAAAACGTCGTAAAACACAGAAATTTATTGAAAAACCATGTTTTATGAGAAAAAACGTCAAAAATTATAGGAAAACCGAAATTATGTGTAAAATCGTCGTTTAACCTGAAAAATTGTAGAAAAACCTCATTATTGTAGTGAATTGCCGCAAAACATGAGAAATTGTCTAAAACATCGTAAATCGTCGTAAAACACAGAAATTTATTGAAAAACCATGCAAAATGTGTGAAAACGTCATAAAACCTCAAAAGATGTATGAAAACCGAAATTATGTGTTTAATCGTCGTTTTACCTGAAAAATTGACGAAAAAACTTATTTTTGTGTTTAAATACCGCTAAACATGGGAAATAGTCTTGAACATCGTAATACGTCGCAAAACACAGAAATTTATTGAAAAACCATGCTTTATGTGTAAAAACGTCAAAAAACCTCAAAAATTGTAGAAAAACCGAAATTATGTGTAAAATCGTCGTTTAACCTGAAAAATTGTAGAAAAACCTCATTATTGTAGTGAATTGCCGCAAAACATGAGAAATTGTCTAAAACATCGTAAATCGTCGTAAAACACAGAAGATTATTGAAAAACCATGCAAAATGTGTGAAAACGTCATTTAACCTCAAAAGATGTATGAAAACCGAAATTATGTGTTTAATCGTCGTTTTACCTGAAAAATTGACGAAAAAACTTATTTTTGTGTTTAAATACCGCTAAACATGAGAAATAGTCTTAAACATCGTAATACGTCGTAAAACACAGATATTTATTGAAAAACCATGCTTTATGTGTAAAAACGTAAAAAAACCTCAAAAATTGTAGAAAAACCGAAATTATGTGTAAAATCGTCGTTTAACCTGAAAAATTGTAGAAAAACCTCATTATTGTAGTGAATTGCCGCAAAACATGAGAAATTGTCTAAAACATCGTAAATCGTCGTAAAACAAAGAAATTTATTGAAAAACCATGCAAAATGTGTGAAAACGTCATTTCACCTCTAAAGATGTATGAAAACCGTAATTATGTGTTTAATCGTCGTTTTACCTGAAAAATTGACGAAAAAACTTTTTTGTGTGTTAAAATACCGCTAAACATGAGAAATAGTCTTAAACATCGAAATACGTCGTAAAACACAGAAATTCATTGAAAAACCATGCCTTATGTGTAAAAACTTCAAAAAACCTCAAAAATTGTCTAAAAACCTTATTTTTGTGTTAAATTACCGCAAATCATGAGAATCTGTCTTAAACATCGTAAAACGTCGTAAAACACAGAAATTAATTGAAAAACCATGCCTAATGTGTAAAAACGTCAAAAAACCTCAAAATTGGTCGAAAAACCTTATTTTTGTGTTTAATTGCCGCAAAACATGAGAAATTGTCTAAAACATATCGTAAATCGTCGCAAAACACAGAAATTTATTGAAAAAACATGCAAAATGTGTGAAAACGTCATAAAACCTCAAAAGGTGTATGAAAACCGAAATTATGTGTTTAATCGTCGTTTTACCTGAAAAATTGACGAAAAAACTTATTTTTGTGTTTAAATACCGCTAAACATGGGAAATAGTCTTGAACATCGTAATACGTCGTAAAACACAGAAATTTATTGAAAAACCGTGCTTTATGTGTAAAAACGTCAAAAAACCTCAAAAATTGTAGAAAAACCGAAATTATGTGTAAAATCGTCGTTTAACCTGAAAAATTGTAGAAAAACCTCATTATTGTAGTGAATTGCCGCAAAACATGAGAAATTGTCTTAAACATCGTAAATCGTCGTAAAACAAAGAAATTTATTGAAAAACCATGCAAAATGTGTGAAAACGTCATTTCACCTCTAAAGATGTATGAAAACCGTAATTATGTGTTTAATCGTCGTTTTACCTGAAAAATTGACGAAAAAACTTTTTTGTGTGTTAAAATACCGCTAAACATGAGAAATAGTCTTAAACATCGTAATACGTCGTAAAACACAGAAATTCATTGAAAAACCATGCCTTATGTGTAAAAACTTCAAAAAACCTCAAAAATTGTCTAAAAACCTTATTTTTGTGTTAAATTACCGCAAATCATGAGAATCTGTCTTAAACATCGTAAAACGTCGTAAAACACAGAAATTAATTGAAAAACCATGCCTAATGTGTAAAAACGTCAAAAAACCTCAAAATTGGTCGAAAAACCTTATTTTTGTGTTTAATTGCCGCAAAACATGAGAAATTGTCTAAAACATCGTAAATCGTCGTAAAACACAGAAATTTATTGAAAAAACATGCAAAATGTGTGAAAACGTCATAAAACCTCAAAAGGTGTATGAAAACCGAAATTATGTGTTTAATCGTCGTTTTACCTTAAAAATTGACGAAATAACTTATTTTTGTGTTTAAATACCGCTAAACATGGGAAATAGTCTTGAACATCGTAATACGTCGTAAAACACAGAAATTTATTGAAAAACCGTGCTTTATGTGTAAAAACGTCAAAAAACCTCAAAAATTGTAGAAAAACCGAAATTATGTGTAAAATCGTCGCTTAACCTGAAAAATTGTAGAAAAACCTCATTATTGTAGTTAATTGCCGCAAAACATGAGAAATTGTCTAAAACATCGAAAAACACAGAAATAATTGAAAAACCATGCATATGTGTAAAAACGTCAAAAAACCTCAAAAATTGTAGAAAAACCTAAATTATGTGTATAATCGTCGGTTAACCTGAAAAATTGTCGAAAAACCTAATTTTTGTGTTAAATTACCGCAAATCATGAGAATCTGTCTTTAACATCGTAATACGTCGTTCAACACAAAAATTCATTGAAAAACCATGCATTATGTGTAAAAACGTCAAAAAACCTAAAAAATTGTAGAAAAACCGAAATTATGTGTAAAATCGTCGTTGAACCTGAAAAATTGTAGAAAAACCTCATTATTGTAGTTAATTGCCGCAAAACATGAGAAATTGTCTAAAACATCGTAATACGTTGTAAAACACAGAAATTTATTGATAAACCATGCTTTATGTGTAAATATGTCAAAAACCTCAAAAATTGTCGAAAAACCTTATTCTTGTGTTTAAATACCGCAAAACATGAGAAATAGTCTTAAACATCGTAATACGTCGTAAAACACAGAAATTTATTGAAAAACCATGTTTTATGTGAAAAAACGTCAAAAATTATAGAAAAACCGAAAATATGTGTAAAATCGTCGTTTAACCTGAAAAATTGTAGAAAAACCTCATTATTGTAGTGAATTGCCGCAAAACATGAGAAATTGTCTAAAACATCGTAAATCGTCGTAAAACAAAGAAATTTATTGAAAAACCATGCAAAATGTGTGAAAACGTCATTACACCTCAAAAGATGTATGAAAACCGAAATTATGTGTTTAATCGTCGTTTTACCTGAAAAATTGACGAAAAAACTTATTTTTGTGTTTAAATACCGCAGAACATGAGAAATAGTCTTAAACATCGTCATACGTCGTAAAACACAGAAATTTATTGAAATACCATGCTTTATGTGTAAAAATTTCAAAATTGTAGAAAAAGCGAAATTATGTGTAAAAACGTCAAAAAACCTCAAAAATTGTCGAAAAACCTTATTTTTGTGTTTAACTGCCGCAAAACATGAGAAATTGTCTAAAACATCGTAAATCATCGTAAAACACAGAAATTTTTCTGAAAAACCATTCAAAATGTGTGAAAACGTCATTAAACTTCAAAAGATGTATGAAAACCGAAATTATGTGTTTAATCGTCGGTTAACCTGAAAAATTGTCGAAAAACCTTATTTTTGTGTTAAATTACCGCAAATCATGAGAATCTGTCTTAAACATCGTAAAACGTCTTTGAACACAAAAATTCATTGGAGAATCATGCCTAATGTGTAAAAACGTCAAAAAACCTCAAAAATTGTAGAAAAACCGAAATTATGTGTAAAATCGTCGTTTAACCTGAAAAATTGTAGAAAAACCTCATTATTGTAGTGAATTGCCGCAAAACATGAGAAATTGTCTAAAACATCGTAAATCGTCGTAAAACACAGAAATTTATTGAAAAACCATGCAAAATGTGTGAAAACGTCATTAAACCTCAAAAGATGTATGAAAGCCGAAATTATGTGTTTAATCGTCGTTTTACCTGAAAAATTGACGAAAAAACTTATTTTTGTGTTTAAATACCGCTAAACATGAGAAATAGTCTTAAACATCGTAATACGTCGTAAAACATAGAAATTTATTGAATTACCATGCTTTATGTGTAAAAATGTCAAAATTGTAGAAAAAGCGAAATTATGTTTAAAAACGTCAAAAAACCTCAAAAATTGTCGAAAAATCTTATTCTTGTGTTTGAATACCGCAAAACATGAGAAATTGTCTAAAACATCGTAAAACGTCGTAAAACACAGAAATTCATTGAAAAACCATGTTTTATGTGTAAAAACCTCAAAATTGTAGAAAAAGCGAAATTATGTGTAAAAACGTCAAAAAACCTCAAAAATTGTCGAAAAACCTTATTTTTGTGTTTAACTGCCGCAAAACATGAGAAATTGTCTAAAACATCGTAAATCATCGTAAAACACAGAAATTTATTGAAAAACCATGCAAAATGTGTGAAAACGTCATTAAACCTCAAAAGATGTATGAAAACCGAAATTATGTGTTTAATCGTCGGTTAACACTAGAAAGACCGGGTACTGCTCCATACCTATAAAGACCACAACGGTCATTTTGACCGCTGATAACATGCGAGTTTATTATTATTGTGATTGTGTCATATTTAGCATAATATTAAATAAATAAAACCACAATTATGTTTTGAAATGATTTACTTTAATCGATAAGGTGCACATTTAGTACAAACTGTTTTTCTTATAATATCCGGGGCACTTTCCGCAAACAGATTTCTTACAATTATCAAATGTGTCAGTTGTTTTATTTTGCTTACATTTTTTATTAATTTGGCACTCTCGTCTTTTGGAATTTTTATTTTCGGATTCCCTTTCTGTCAATTCTTCAGGAGCAAACACAACTGGACCAGCGCTGGTATTTGTATTTGCTGACCGTAGTTCTCCAACAAGCTGTAGAATAAAATTGTGACGAGATATATATATTTTTTGTTATCTTTTTATAAATTATCCATGCATTTATAGCGGCCAGATCAAGTATGTTGTAGAAAACGTTCACAGGCCACCTTCTACTTCCAGCTCTTACGAAATATTTACGAGCCATTTGGTCGATTATATCGATACCATATTTTGTAGAACTGTAAAATTCAATCGTTTCGGGAATTTTCTTTGTTCTGTCGCCAAATTGAACATCCGGATGTACTGTACTCAATATCATTACATTTTTCTTCGGTTTTCCTTGATGAACAGTTAGTGTAGTACCATTTTTAGCCTTCAAAATAAATGATTCATAACGTGGAGTACAAATGGTTTTGCAAACTGCTGGTATTTCTCTCCTGGCCCTTCTCATCGTTTCGACAATACTTGTTTGTTCAGCTCGTAATTTCTCTGCCAGCTTCATCGAAGCAAAATTTTTTTCAGTTATGATGATTTGTCTTTTCTTGAGATACGGTTGTAATAGTTTCATTATTACATATATTCTGGTAGTGACTCATTTGAACTTTCTTCAGTTTTACCTAAATATGGAAATCCATTACATAGGTATTTAGTATCTACGGCCACCACAAGCCAATATTTTTCCAAATTTGTCAGGCTTATTTGCTATATACTTAGTAAATGGAAAACGAGTTTTGCTAGGAAATAGCTTTTCATCGCCCGTTAAATTTTCACCAGGAACGTAACACAGATTACAGTTTTCAATGAACTTATTCCAAATTGCCGATGCTAGTGCAAATTTATCAGTTGCCAGTCGTGAAGATCTCGTAATTCGTAAATATTTCATAATTTTTTTAATCAGTTCTTACTTATTTTTTTAAATTTTTTTTTTTATAGTGAATACCTCACAAGAGTCCCAACTGCACCCGTCTGGAGCCAGTGAGACTATGGCATCCCCAATTGGGGGATGTTGTGAGGTTGAAGGTAAGTGGGGAAGGGAAAGAGGAAGGTGGGGAAGTACCTGGCTATTCAGATCTAGTCACTAAACACGGCTAAAGCCATTTGGAGCAACGTTTCAATTCTGAATGGTGGTCTTATACCAGGGCGATACTGGCAGCATCTTCCACTCTGGAACGTGCCGCAAATATACTATATATTATTTTAATTAATTAATTGTGAAATAACACAATTAATTATCAAATAAATTTTATTTGCGCACGCCGGGTTCGAACCCGCGACCTTCGGAATGGTAGTCCAATGCGTTACCACTGGACTATGCCGGCCGTCTGGGATGGTCCGATGCTCTGTAGGAAACTCGCTTGCACAGCGCGGGTGTAAACTGTGCACCCTAAAGCTTAAGTTTAGACTTACGGAATTCAATACTTCGTTTGTGTGAAAGCACTATGAAACAATACTTATAGTTTCTTTGAATATTAGGAGTCCCCATAATGTCGACTATTATAAGTCTTTTAGAACTTTATTGTTTTCAACATATCGCTTCGCATAAGGTGTTGGGCCTGCAACTTCTCTGAGTACATTTTGTCAATTACGTCGTCCTTGCTGGCTGGAAGTACTCTGAGTATGTGATGTACAGGTCCATTCTGTACAGTCAACTGCAACCTGAATATCTCCAATTTACGGAAGGTCTGTTACTTTTGCAGAAATACGTCCTCCAAGTTGTGTAGATCTCCCTCCACGGCTGCCTCTTATTCTAACCCCTTAATCACGACGATTTGAAATCGGATTTCTAGGAAAAGATGTCAATGTCATTTGAAGATCTTCATGATCTTCATGTCCGATGAAAAAATATTGGGCTCCAAAATAAAAACGGTGTCATCAATTTTACTGGCACGACATTCTTCATCTGACTGATCCTCTGCAATGTTTTGAAGTCTTGCTAGTTCTTCCATTATATCCGACTCGGTAAGATTTCTACGAGCACTCATATCGATATGATATTATGTTATATCGATATGATATTATGTTATATCGATATGATATTAGTAGTAACATGTGTAAGGTGGGCTGGGTATATTTTAAACTTGAATAAAGAAGATCCTAAGCAATCCCAGCTTAAAATGGCCCCAACGGTCACATTGACCGCGGCGGTCTTTGTAGGTATAAATCATTATATTTCGATAAATAAATAAGGTAGGTACCTGTTTTTTTTCACCATTGTCGTTAAATCGTGAATTATGAAAAGTAAAAAAAAAATCAGATCATTACCATAAATTTTAAGCAAAATATCGTCATATTGCATCGTGAAACGGTCAAAATGACCGCTTCGGTCTTTCTAGTGTTAACCTGAAAAATTGTCGAAAAACCTTATTTTTGTAATATTTAAATATTGAAGACAATATTAGTGATTTTTAAACAAAAATCTGAAACAGAAAAATCAGAAAAAGAAACGGTCACATCTGGGACTCGAGTGTTCGAGTCCCAGATGTTTCTTTTTCTGATTTTTCTGTTTCAGATTTTCGTTTAAAAATCACTAATATTGTCTTCAATATTTAAATATTACAATTTGAGGTTTTACTCAATAAAAAATATTCCGAAAAATAATAACCTTATTTTTGTGTTAAATTACCGCAAATCATGAGAATCTGTCTTAAACATCGTAAAACGTCTTTAAACACAAAAATTCATTGGAAAACCATGCTTAATGTGTAAAAACGTCAAAAAACCTCAAAAATTGTAGAAAAACCGAAATTATGTGTATAATCGTCGGTTAACCATGCTTAATGTGTAAAAACGTCAAAAAACCTCAAAAATTGTAGAAAAACCGAAATTATATGTATAATCGTCGGTTAACCATGCTTAATGTGTAAAAACGTCAAAAAACCTAAAAAATTGCCGAAAAATCTCATTTTTGTGATTAAATACCGCAAAACATGAGAAATTGTATAAAACATCGTAAAACGTCGTAAAACACAGAATTTTATTGAAAAACCATGCAAAATGTGAAAAAAACGTCAAAAAACCTCAAAAGATGTATGAAAACTGAAACTATGTGCTTAATCGTCGTTTTTCTTGAAAAATTGTCGAAAAACCTTATTTTTGTGTTAAATTACCGCAAAACATGAGAATCTGACTTAAACATCGTACAACGTCGTCAAACACAGAAATTCATTGAAAAACCATGCTTAAGCTGTAAAAACGTCATAAAACCTCAAAAGTTGTATGAAAACCGAAATTATGTCGATAATCTTCGGTTAACCTGAAAAATATTCGAAAAACCTTATTTTTGTGTTTAAATACCGCTTAACATGAAAAATAGTCTAATACATCGTAATACGTCGTTAAAAACAAAAATTCATTCAAAAACCATGCATTATGTGTAAAAACGTCAAAAACCCTAAAAAATTGTAGTAAAACCAGAATTATGTGTAAAAACGTCAAAAAACCTCAAAAATTGTAGAAAAACCGAAGTATGTGTAAAATCGTCGTTTAACCTGAAAAATTGTAGAAAAACCTCATTATTGGAGTTAATTGCCGCAAAACATGAGAAATTGTCTAAAACATCGTAAATCGTCGTAAAACACAGAAATTTATTGAAAACCATGAAAAATTTGTGAAAACGTCATAAAACCTCAAAAGTTGAAAGAAAACCTTATTTTTGTCTTTCAATTCCGCAAAACATGAGAAATTGGCTAAAACATCGTAATTTAACACAAAAATGAGGTTTTTCGACAATTTTTCAGGTAAACCGACGATTATACACATAATATCGGTGCTTCTACAATTTTTGGGGTTTTTTGACGTTTTTACACATAAAGCATGGTTTTAAAAACGTCAAAAAACCTCAAAAATTGTAGAAAAACCGAAATTATGTGTAAAATCGTCGCTCAACCTGAAAAATTGTAGAAAAACCTCATTATTGTAGTTTAATGCCGCAAAACATGAGAAATTGTCTAAAACATCGTAAATCGTCGTAAAACAAAGAAATTTATTGAAAAACCATGCAAAATGTGTGAAAACGTCATTAAACCTCAAAAGATGTATGAAAGCCGAAATTATGTGTTTAATCCCCGGTCAACCTGAAAAATTGTCGAAAAACCTAATTTTTGTGTTAAATTACAGCAAATCATGAGAATCTGTCTTAAACATCGTAATACGTCGTTCAACACAAAAATTCATTGAAAAACCATTCATTATGTGTAAAAACGTCAAAAAACCTCAAAAATTGTAGAAAAACCGAAATTATGTGTAAAATCGTCGTTTAACCTGAAAAATTGTAGAAAAACCTCATTATTGTAGTTAATTGCCGCAAAACATGAGAAATTGTCTAAAACATCGTAATACGTCGTAAAACACAGAAATTAATTGAAAAAACATGCTTTATGTGTAAAAATGTCAAAATTGTAGAAAAAGCGAAATTATGTTTAAAAACGTCAAAAAACCTCAAAAATTGTCGAAAAATCTTATTCTTGTGTTTAAATACCGCAAAACATGAGAAATTGTCTAAAACATCGTAATTCGTCGTAAAACACAGAAATTCATTGAAAAACAATGTTTTATGTGTAAAAACCTCAAAATTGTAGAAAAAGCGAAATTATGTGTAAAAACGTCAAAAAACCTCAAAAATTGTCGAAAAACCTTATTTTTGTGTTAAATTACCGCAAATCATGAGAATCTGTCTTAAACATCGTAAAACGTCGTAAAACACAGAAATTTATTGAAAAACCATGCTTTATGTGTAAAAACGTCAAAAAACCTCAAAAATTGTAGAAAAACCGAAATTATGTGTAAAATCGTCGCTCAACCTGAAAAATTGTAGAAAAACCTCATTATTGTAGTTAATTGCCGCAAAACATGAGAAATTGTCTAAAACATCGTAATACGTCGTAAAACACAGAAATTAATTGAAAAACCATGCTTTATGTGTAAAAATGTCAAAATTGTAGAAAAAGCGAAATTATGTTTAAAAACGTAAAAAAACCTCAAAAATTGTCGAAAAATCTTATTCTTGTGTTTAAATACCGCAAAACATGAGAAATTGTCTACAACATCGTAATACGTCGTAAAACACAGAAATTCATTGAAAAACCATGTTTTATGTGTAAAAACCTCAAAATTGTAGAAAAAGCGAAATTATGTGTAAAAACGTCAAAAAACCTCAAAAATTGTCGAAAAACCTTATTTTTGTGTTAAATTACCGCAAATCATGAGAATCTGGCTGAAGCATCGTAAAACGTCTTTAAACACAAAAATTCATTAGAGAACCATGCTTAATGTGTAAAAACGTCAAAAAACCTTAAAAATTGTAGAAAAACCGAAATTATGTGTATAATCGTCGGTTTAACCTGAAAAATTGTCGAAAAACCTTATTTTTGTGTTAAATTACCGCAAATCATGAGAATCTGTCTTAAACATCGTAAAACGTTGTCAAACACAGAAATTAATTGAAAAACCATGCTTTATGTGTAAAAACCTCAAAAATTGTAGAAAAACCGAAATTATCTAAATAATCGTCGTTTTACCTGAAAAATTGTCGAAAACCCCCTTCTTTTGTGTTTAAATACCGCAAAACATAAGAAATTGTCTTTACATCGTGAAACGTCTTTAAACACAAAAATTCATTTAAGAACCATGCTTAATGTGTAAAAACGTCAAAAAACCTAAAAAATTGCCGAAAAACCTCATTTTTGTGATTAAATACCGCAAAACATGAGAAATTGTCTAAAACATCGTAAAACGTCGTAAAACACAGAAATTTATTGAAAAACCATGCAAAATGTGAAAAAAACGTCAAAAAACCTCAAAAGATGTATGAAAACTGAAACTATGTGCTTAATCGTCGTTTTTCTTGAAAAATTGTCGAAAAACCTTATTTTTGTGTTAAATTACCGCAAAACATGAGAATCTGACTTAAACATCGTACAACGTCGTCAAACACAGAAATTCATTGAAAAACCATGCTTAAGCTGTAAAAACGTCATAAAACCTCAAAAGTTGTATGAAAACCGAAATTATGTCGATAATCTTCGGTTAACCTGAAAAATATTCGAAAAACCTTATTTTTGTGTTTAAATACCGCTTAACATGAAAAATAGTCTAATGCATCGTAATACGTCGTTAAAAACAAAAATTCATTCAAAAACCATGCATTATGTGTAAAAACGTCAAAAACACTAAAAAATTGTAGTAAAACCGAAATTATGTGTAAAACTACCAGTATCGCCCTGGTGTAAGACCACCATTCAGAATTGAAACGTTGCTCCAAATGGCTTTAGCCGTGTTTAGTGACTAGATCTGAATAGCCAGGTACTTCCCCCACCTTCCTCTTTCCCTTCCCCACTTACCTTCAGCCTCACAACATCCCCCAATTGTGGATGCCATAGTCTCACTGGCTCCAGACGGGAGCAGTTGGGACTCTTGTGAGGTATTCACTATAAAAAAAAAAAAAAAAAAAAAAAAAAACGTCAAAAAACCTCAAAAATTGTAGAAAACTGAAGTATGTGTAAAATCGTCGTTTAACCTGAAAAATTGTAGCAAAACCTCATTATTGGAGTTAATTGCCGCAAAACATGAGAAATTGTCTAAAACATCGTAAATCGTCGTAAAACACAGAAATTTATTGAAAACCATGAAAAATTTGTGAAAACGTCATAAAACCTCAAAAGTTGTAAGAAAACCTTATTTTTGTCTTTCAATTCCGCAAAACATGAGAAATTGGCTAAAACATCGTAATACGTCGTAAAACACAGAAATTTATTGAAAAACCATGCTTTATGTGTAAAAACGTCAAAAAACCCCAAAAATTGTAGAAAAACCGATATTATGTGTATAATCGTCGGTTAACCTGAAAAATTGTCGAAAAACCTCATTTTTGTGTTAAATTACCGCAAATCATGAGAATCTGTCTTAAACATCGTAAAACGACTTTAAACACAAAAATTCATTGAAGAACCATGCTTAATGTGTAAAAACGTTAAAAAACCTCAAAAATTGCCGAAAAACCTTATTTTTGTGATTTAATACCGATAAACATGAGAAATTGTCTAAAACATCGTAAAACGTCGTAAAACACAGAAATTTATTTAAAAACCATGCAAAATGTGTGTATAAACGTCATAAAACCTCAAAAGTTGTATGAAAACCGAAATTATGTGTATAGTCGTCGGTGAACCTGAAAAATTGTCGAAAAACCTTATTTTTGTGTTAAATTACCGCAAATCATGATAATCTGTCTTAAACATCGTAAAACGTTGTCACACACAGAAATTAATTGAAAAACCATGCTTTATGTGTAAAAACCTCAAAAATTGTAGAAAAACCGAAATTATCTAAATAATCGTCGTTTTACCTGAAAAATTGTCGAAAACCCCCATTTTTGTGTTTAAATACCGCAAAACATGAGAAATTGTCTTAAACATCGTAAAACGTCTTTAAACACAAAAATTCATTGAAGAACCATGCTTAATGTGTAAAAACGTCAAAAAACCTAAAAAATTGCCGAAAAATCTCATTTTTGTGATTAAATACCGCAAAACATGAGAAATTGTATAAAACATCGTAAAACGTCGTAAAACACAGAATTTTATTGAAAAACCATGCAAAATGTGAAAAAAACGTCAAAAAACCTCAAAAGATGTATGAAAACTGAAACTATGTGCTTAATCGTCGTTTTTCTTGAAAAATTGTCGAAAAACCTTATTTTTGTGTTAAATTACCGCAAAACATGAGAATCTGACTTAAACATCGTACAACGTCGTCAAACACAGAAATTCATTGAAAAACCATGCTTAAGCTGTAAAAACGTCATAAAACCTCAAAAGTTGTATGAAAACCGAAATTATGTCGATAATCTTCGGTTAACCTGAAAAATATTCGAAAAACCTTATTTTTGTGTTTAAATACCGCTTAACATGAAAAATAGTCTAATACATCGTAATACGTCGTTAAAAACAAAAATTCATTCAAAAACCATGCATTATGTGTAAAAACGTCAAAAACCCTAAAAAATTGTAGTAAAACCAGAATTATGTGTAAAAACGTCAAAAAACCTCAAAAATTGTAGAAAAACCGAAGTATGTGTAAAATCGTCGTTTAACCTGAAAAATTGTAGAAAAACCTCATTATTGGAGTTAATTGCCGCAAAACATGAGAAATTGTCTAAAACATCGTAAATCGTCGTAAAACACAGAAATTTATTGAAAACCATGAAAAATTTGTGAAAACGTCATAAAACCTCAAAAGTTGTAAGAAAACCTTATTTTTGTCTTTCAATTCCGCAAAACATGAGAAATTGGCTAAAACATCGTAATTTAACACAAAAATGAGGTTTTTCGACAATTTTTCAGGTTAACCGACGATTATACACATAATATCGGTGCTTCTACAATTTTTGGGGTTTTTTGACGTTTTTACACATAAAGCATGGTTTTAAAAACGTCAAAAAACCTCAAAAATTGTAGAAAAACCGAAATTATGTGTAAAATCGTCGCTCAACCTGAAAAATTGTAGAAAAACCTCATTATTGTAGTTTATTGCCGCAAAACATGAGAAATTGTCTAAAACATCGTAAATCGTCGTAAAACACAGAAATTTATTGAAAAACCATGCAAAATGTGTGAAAACGTCATTAAACCTCAAAAGATGTATGAAAGCCGAAATTATGTGTTTAATCCCCGGTCAACCTGAAAAATTGTCGAAAAACCTAATTTTTGTGTTAAATTACAGCAAATCATGAGAATCTGTCTTAAACATCGTAATACGTCGTTCAACACAAAAATTCATTGAAAAACCATTCATTATGTGTAAAAACGTCAAAAAACCTCAAAAATTGTAGAAAAACCGAAATTATGTGTAAAATCGTCGTTTAACCTGAAAAATTGTAGAAAAACCTCATTATTGTAGTTAATTGCCGCAAAACATGAGAAATTGTCTAAAACATCGTAATACGTCGTAAAACACAGAAATTAATTGAAAAAACATGCTTTATGTGTAAAAATGTCAAAATTGTAGAAAAAGCGAAATTATGTTTAAAAACGTCAAAAAACCTCAAAAATTGTCGAAAAATCTTATTCTTGTGTTTAAATACCGCAAAACATGAGAAATTGTCTAAAACATCGTAATTCGTCGTTAAACACAGAAATTCATTGAAAAACCATGTTTTATGTGTAAAAACCTCAAAATTGTAGAAAAAGCGAAATTATGTGTAAAAACGTCAAAAAACCTCAAAAATTGTCGAAAAACCTTATTTTTGTGTTAAATTACCGCAAATCATGAGAATCTGTCTTAAACATCGTAAAACGTCGTAAAACACAGAAATTTATTGAAAAACCATGCTTTATGTGTAAAAACGTCAAAAAACCTCAAAAATTGTAGAAAAACCGAAATTATGTGTAAAATCGTCGCTCAACCTGAAAAATTGTAGAAAAACCTCATTATTGTAGTTAATTGCCGCAAAACATGAGAAATTGTCTAAAACATCGTAATACGTCGTAAAACACAGAAATTAATTGAAAAACCATGCTTTATGTGTAAAAATGTCAAAATTGTAGAAAAAGCGAAATTATGTTTAAAAACGTAAAAAAACCTCAAAAATTGTCGAAAAATCTTATTCTTGTGTTTAAATACCGCAAAACATGAGAAATTGTCTACAACATCGTAATACGTCGTCAAACACAGAAATTCATTGAAAAACCATGTTTTATGTGTAAAAACCTCAAAATTGTAGAAAAAGCGAAATTATGTGTAAAAACGTCAAAAAACCTCAAAAATTGTCGAAAAACCTTATTTTTGTGTTAAATTACCGCAAATCATGAGAATCTGGCTGAAGCATCGTAAAACGTCTTTAAACACAAAAATTCATTAGAGAACCATGCTTAATGTGTAAAAACGTCAAAAAACCTTAAAAATTGTAGAAAAACCGAAATTATGTGTATAATCGTCGGTTTAACCTGAAAAATTGTCGAAAAACCTTATTTTTGTGTTAAATTACCGCAAATCATGAGAATCTGTCTTAAACATCGTAAAACGTTGTCAAACACAGAAATTAATTGAAAAACCATGCTTTATGTGTAAAAACCTCAAAAATTGTAGAAAAACCGAAATTATCTAAATAATCGTCGTTTTACCTGAAAAATTGTCGAAAACCCCCTTTTTTTGTGTTTAAATACCGCAAAACATAAGAAATTGTCATTACATCGTCAAACGTCTTTAAACACAAAAATTCATTTAAGAACCATGCTTAATGTGTAAAAACGTCAAAAAACCTAAAAAATTGCCGAAAAACCTCATTTTTGTGATTAAATACCGCAAAACATGAGAAATTGCCTAAAACATCGTAAAACGTCGTAAAACACAGAAATTTATTGAAAAACCATGCAAAATGTGAAAAAAACGTCAAAAAACCTCAAAAGATGTATGAAAACTGAAACTATGTGCTTAATCGTCGTTTTTCTTGAAAAATGGTCGAAAAACCTTATTTTTGTGTTAAATTACCTTAAAACATGAGAATCTGACTTAAACATCGTTCAACGTCGTCAAACACAGAAATTCATTGAAAAACCATGCTTAAGCTGTAAAAACGTCATAAAACCTCAAAAGTTGTATGAAAACCGAAATTATGTCGATAATCTTCGGTTCACCTGAAAAATATTCGAAAAACCTTATTTTTGTGTTTAAATACCGCTTAACATGAAAAATAGTCTAATGCATCGTAATACGTTGTTAAAAACAAAAATTCATTCAAAAACCATGCATTATGTGTAAAAACGTCAAAAACACTAAAAAATTGTAGTAAAACCGAAATTATGTGTAAAAACGTCAAAAAACCTCAAAAATTGTAGAAAAACCGAAGTATGTGTAAAATCGTCGTTTAACCTGAAAAATTGTAGAAAAACCTCATTATTAGAGTTAATTGCCGCAAAACATGAGAAATTGTCTAAAACATCGTAAATCGTCGTAAAACACAGAAATTTATTGAAAACCATGAAAAATTTGTGAAAACGTCATAAAACCTCAAAAGTTGTAAGAAAACCTAATTTTTGTCTTTCAATTCCGCAAAACATGAGAAATTGGCTAAAACATCGTAATACGTCGTAAAACACAGAAATTTATTGAAAAACCATGCTTTATGTGTAAAAACGTCAAAAAACCCCAAAAATTGTAGAAAAACCGATATTATGTGTATAATCGTCGGTTAACCTGAAAAATTGTCGAAAAACCTCATTTTTGTGTTAAATTACCGCAAATCATGAGAATCTGTCTTAAACATCGTAAAACGACTTTAAACACAAAAATTCATTGAAGAACCATGCCTAATGTGTAAAAACGTTAAAAAACCTCAAAAATTGCCGAAAAACCTTATTTTTGTGATTTAATACCGATAAACATGAGAAATTGTCTAAAACATCGTAAAACGTCGTAAAACACAGAAATTTATTTAAAAACCATGCAAAATGTGTGTATAAACGTCATAAAACCTCAAAAGTTGTATGAAAACCGAAATTATGTGTATAGTCGTCGGTTAACCTGAAAAATTGTCGAAAAACCTTATTTTTGTGTTAAATTACCGCAAATCATGATAATCTGTCTTAAACATCGTAAAACGTTGTCACACACAGAAATTAATTGAAAAACCATGCTTTATGTGTGAAAACCTCAAAAATTGTAGAAAAACCGAAATTATCTATATAATCGTCGTTTTACCTGAAAAATTGTCGAAAACCCCCATTTTTTGTGTTTAAATACCGCAAAACATGAGAAATTGTCTTAAACATCGTAAAACGTCTTTAAACACAAAAATTCATTGAAGAACCATGCTAAATGTGTAAAAACGTCAAAAAACCTAAAAAATTGCCGAAAAATCTCATTTTTGTGATTAAATACCGCAAAACATGAGAAATTGTATAAAACATCGTAAAACGTCGTAAAACACAGAATTTTATTGAAAAACCGTGCAAAATGTGAAAAAAACGTCAAAAAACCTCAAAAGATGTATGAAAACTGAAATTATGTGCTTAATCGTCGTTTTTCCTGAAAAATTGTCGAAAAACCTTATTTTTGTGTTAAATTACCGCAAAACATGAGAATCATACTTAAACATCGTAAAACGTCGTCAAACACAGAAATTCATTGAAAAACCATGATTAAGCTGTAAAAACGTCATAAAACCTCAAAAGTTGTATGAAAACCGAAATTATGTCGATATTCTTCGGTTAACCTGAAAAATTGTCGAAAAACCTTATTTTTGTCTTTCAATTCCGCAAAACATGAGAAATTGTCTAAAACATCGTAATACGTCGTAAAACACAGAAATTTATTGAAAAACCATGCTTTATGTGTAAAAACGTCAAAAAAACCCCAAAAATTGTAGAAAAACCGATGTGATGTGTATAATCGTCGATTAAACTGAAAAATTGTCGAAAAACCTTATTTTTGTGGTAAATTACCGCAAATCATGAGAATCTGTCTTAAACATCGTAAAACGTCTTTAAACACAAAAATTCACTGAAGAACCATGCTTAATGTGTAAAAACGTCTAAAAACCTCAAAAATTGCCGAAAAACCTTATTTTTATGATTAAATACCGATAAACATGAGAAATTGTCTAAAACATCGTAAAACGTCGTAAAACACAGAAATTTATTTAAAAACCATGCAAAATGTGTGAAAACGTAATAAAACCTCAAAAATTGTATGAAAACCGAAATTATGTGTTTAATCGTCGTTTTACCTGAAAAATTGACGAAAAAACTTATTTTTGTGTTTAAATACCGCTAAACATGAGAAATAGTCTTAAACATCGTAATACGTCGTAAAACACAGAAATTTATTGAAATACCATGCTTTATGTGTAAAAATGTCAAAATTGTAGAAAAAGCGAAATAATGTAAGTTTTTAGATTCTCACGGCCAAAAGCATTTTTGTTGTTTGTTTTTGGGGTGTTATGCCGTGTTGCGCTAACTCCTTTTTTAGCCGACGTTTCGGACAGCGTTGCAGTGTCCATCATCAGGGCAGATCCGGTAGATCCGAAGATGTGTAATTTTTGGTTGTCGAGTTTGTGCTTATTTATTTGTGGCCTGGGCCCGTCCAAGTGCGAAATGCAAACGGAAGTGGCGACATCTTGTGGCGAATTGTGAAAGCACAGTATTTATGTTAGCCTGGGGCCCATCCAAGTGTGAAATGCCAACGGAAGTGGCGCCATCACAGAATTGCCAGGCTGTTGAGAAAAGAAAACATCAAAACTGTCTTCGGAACCACCACCAAAATCCAAGACTTACTGAGGTCTGCAAAAACTAAGTTTCCTCTGGAAGCAGATGGAGTGTACAAACTCAGCTGCTCTGGTTGTGACAAGGTTTATATAGGCCAGACAGAGCGGACGATTTCCAAAAGGATAGCAGAACATTTTCGTGCTTGTAAACTTGGCCACCCTGATAAATCGGCAATCGCCGAACACTTAATTGAAACCGGCCATTACTTTGGATTTGCTCCCGAGGTCCTGGGAAGACCCAAAACTAATAGATCACGCCTGATTATGGAGGCAATTGAAATCTACAAAAATCCATTTAATATCAATAGAGACGACGGAGCTAAGCTCAACAGCTCTTGGTATCCGGTAATTGACGGCTACACCAAAGCTAAACGCAAATAACATGTCTAAGTATACTCCAATACCATATAATAATACAATATAAAACCATTGCATTTAAACCTTGATACTGGGTACATCTACTCTAACCTCTGTCAATCGGTTTTCTAATTCTAGAATTCGCCACAAGATGGCGCCACTTCCGTTGGCATTTCACACTTGGATGGGCCCCAGGCTAACATAAATACTGTGCTTTCACAATTCGCCACAAGATGTCGCCACTTCCGTTTGCATTTCGCACTAGGACGGGCCCAGGCCACAAATAAATAAGCACAAACTCGACAACCAAAAATTACACATCTTCGGATCTACCGGATCTGCCCTGATGATGGACACTGCAACGCTGTCCGAAACGTCGGCTAAAGAAGGAGTTAGCGCAACACGACATAACACCCCAAAAACAAACAACAAAAAAGCGAAATTATGTTTAAAAACGTCAAAAAACCTCAAAAATTGTCGAAAAATCTTATTCTTGTGTTTAAATACCGCAAAACATGAGAAATTGTCTAAAACATCGTAATACGTCGTAAAACACAGAAATTCATTGAAAAACCATGTTTTATGTGTAAAAACCTCAAAATTGTAGAAAAAGCGAAATTATGTGTTTAATCGTCGGTTAACCTGAAAAATTGTCGAAAAACCTTATTTTTGTGTTTAACTGCCGCAAAACATGAGAAATTGTCTAAAACATCGTAAATCATCGTAAAACACAGAAATTTATTGAAAAACCATGCAAAATGTGTGAAAACATCATTAAACCTCAAAAGATGTATGAAAACCGAAATTATGTGTTTAATCGTCGTTTTACCTGAAAAATTGACGAAAAAACTTATTTTTGTGTGTTAATATGGCAAAACATGAGAAATTGTCTAAAACATCGTAAAACGTCGTAAAACACAGAAATTCATTGAAAAACCATGCTTTATGTGTAAAAATGTCAAAAACCTAAAAAATTGTCGTAAAACATTATTCTTGTGTTTAAATACCGCAAAAAATGAGAAAATGTCTAAAACATCGTAATACGTCGTAAAACACAGAAATTTATTGAAAAACCATGTTTTATGTGAAAAAACGTCAAAAAACCTCAAAAATTGTAGAAAAACCGAAATTATGTGTATAATCGTCGGTTAACCTGAAAAATTGTAGAAAAACCTCATTATTGTAGTGAATTGCCGCAAAACATGAGAAATTGTCTAAAACATCGTAAATCGTCGTAAAACAAAGAAATTTATTGAAAAACCATGCAAAATGTGTGAAAACGTCATTTAACCTCAAAAGATGTATGAAAACCGAAATTATGTGTTTAATCGTCGTTTTACCTGAAAAATTGACGAAAAAACTTATTTGTGTGTTAAAATACCGCTAAACATGAGAAATAGTCTTATACATCGTAATACGTCGTAAAACACAAAAATTTATTGAAAAACCATGCTTTATGTGTAAAAACGTCAAAAAGCCTCAAAAATTGTAGAAAAACCGAAATTATGTGTGTAATCGTCGGTTAACCTGAAAAATTTTCGAAAAACCTTATTTTTGTGTTAAATTACCGCAAATCATGAGAATCTGTCTTAAACATCGTAAAAGGTCGTAAAACACAGAAATTCATTGAAAAACTATGCCTTATGTCTTAAAACGTCAAAAAACCTCAAAAATTGTCGAAAAACCTTATTTTTGTGTTTAATTGCCGCGAAACATGAGAAATCGTCTAAAACATCGTAAATCGTCGGAAAACACAGAAATTTATTGAAAAACCATGCAAAATATGTGAAAACGTCATAAAACCTCAAAAGATGTATGAAAACCGAAATTATGTGTTTAATCGTCGTTTTACCTGAAAAATTGACGAAAAAACTTATTTTTGTGTTTAAATACCGCTAAACATGGGAAATAGTCTTGAACATCGTAATACGTCGTAAAACACAGAAATTTATTGAAAAACCATGCTTTATGTGTAAAGACGTCAAAAAACCTCCAAATTGTAGAAAAACCGAAATTATGTGTAAAATCGTCGCTTAACCTGAAAAATTGTAGAAAAACCTCATTATTGTAGTTAATTGCCGCAAAACATGAGAAATTGTCTAAAACATCGAAAAACACAGAAATAATTGAAAAACCATGCATATGTGTAAAAACGTCAAAAAACCTCAAAAATTGTAGAAAAACCTAAATTATGTGTATAATCGTCGGTTAACCTGAAAAATTGTCGAAAAACCTAATTTTTGTGTTAAATTACCGCAAATCATGAGAATCTGTCTTTAACATCGTAATACGTCGTTCAACACAAAAATTCATTGAAAAACCATGCATTATGTGTAAAAACGTCAAAAAACCTCAAAAATTGTAGAAAAACCGAAATTATGTGTAAAATCGTCGCTTAACCTGAAAAATTGTAGAAAAACCTCATTATTGTAGTTAATTGCCGCAAAACATGAGAAATTGTCTAAAACATCGTAATACGTCGTAAAACACAGAAATTAATTGAAAAACCATGCTTTATGTGTAAAAATGTCAAAATTGTAGAAAAAGCGAAATTATGTTTAAAAACGTCAAAAAACCTCAAAAATTGTCGAAAAATCTTATTCTTGTGTTTAAATACCGCAAAACATGAGAAATTGTCTACAACATCGTAATACGTCGTAAAACACAGAAATTCATTGAAAAACCATGTTTTATGTGTAAAAACCTCAAAATTGTAGAAAAAGCGAAATTATGTGTAAAAACGTCAAAAAACCTCAAAAATTGTCGAAAAACCTTATTTTTGTGCTAAATTACCGCAAATCATGAGAATCTGTCTTAAGCATCGTAAAACGTCTTTAAACACAAATATTCATTAGAGAACCATGCTTAATGTGTAAAAACGTCAAAAAACCTTAAATATTGTAGAAAAACCGAAATTATGTGTATAATCGTCGGTTAACCTGAAAAATTGTCGAAAAACCTTATTTTTGTGTTAAATTACCGCAAATCATGAGAATCTGTCTTAAACATCGTAAAACGTCGTAAAACACAGAAATTTATTGAAAAACCATGCTTTATGTGTAAAAACGTCAAAAAACCTCAAAAATTGTAGAAAAACTGAAATTATGTGTAAAATCGTCGCTTAACCTAAAAAATTGTAGAAAAGCCTCATTATTTTTCTCAGGTTCTACGGGACCAAACTGGCTGAAATTTTGGAATAATGATAAGAATCGTAATCCAAATCGAATTCAGTCACAAAATCACCATAAAGTTGTATTTTTAGAAAAATCATCTTTTTTATGGAGGCTAATTTTAGACTGGGGTTCGGACTTTAGAAGCAGTTTTCTCAGGTTCTATGGGGCCAAACAGGCTGAAATTTTGGAATAGTGACAAGAATCGTAATCTTAATCGAATTCAGTCACAAAATCTCCTTCAAGTTGTATTTTTAGAAAAATCATGATATTTATGGACGCCAATTTCAGATTTGGGTTCGAACTTTAGAAGCAGTTTTCTCAGGTTCTAAGGGGCCAAACTGGATGAAATTTTGGAATAGTGATAAGAATCGTAATCCAAATCGAATTCGGTCACAAAATCTCCTTCAAGTTGTATTTTTAGAAAAATCATCATTTTTATGGAGGCTAATTTGAGACTGGGGTTCGAACTTTAGAAGCAGTTTTCTCAGGTTCTATGGGGCCAAACAGGCTGAAATTTTGGAATAGTGACAAGAATCGTAATCCAAATCGAATTCAGTCACAAAATCTCCTTCAAGTTGTATTTTTAGAAAAATCATGATATTTATGGACGCCAATTTCAGACTTGCGTTCGAACTTTAGAAGCAGTTTTCTCAGGTTCTATGGGACCAAACCTGCTGAAATTTTGGAATAGTAATAAGAAACATAAACACGAGCTCCTTCAGCTCAACTTATGGAGAAATAGAATAATAACGAAAAAATTATTGATAAGTCTGCATATTGTAATCATTTATAATGTTAAATAATAAATAAATAAAAAAAAATAAAAAAATAAAAAAAATCGTAATCCAAATCGAATTCAGTCACAAAATCTCCATGAAGTTGTTATTTTAGAAAAATCATGATTTTTATGGACGCTAATTTCAGACTTGGGTTCGAACTATAAAAACAGTTTTCTCAGGTTCTATGGGACCAAACTGGCTGAAATTTTGGAATAGTGATAAGAATCGTAATCCAAATCGAATTCAGTCACAAAATCACCATAAAGTTGTATTTTTAGATAAATCATCTTTTTTATGGAGGCTAATTGGAGACTGGGGTTCGAACTTTAGAAGCAGTTTTCTCAGGTTCTATGGGGCCAAACAGGCTGAAATTTTGGAATAGTGACAAGAATCGTAATCCAAATCGAATTCAGTCACAAAATCTCCATAAAGTTGTATTTTTAGATAAATCATCTTTTTTATGGAGGCTAATTGGAGACTGGGGTTCGAACTTTAGAAGCAGTTTTCTCAGGTTCTATGGGGCCAAACTGGATGAAATTTTGGAATAGTGATAAGAAACATAAACACGAGCTCCTTCAGCTCAACTTATGGAGAAATAGAATAATAACGAAAAAATTATTTATAAGTCTGCATATTGTAATCATTTATAATGTTAAATAATAAATAAATAAAAAAAAAATAAAAAAATTAAAAAAATCGTAATCCAAATCGAATTCAGTCACAAAATCTCCATGAAGTTGTTATTTTAGAAAAATCATGATTTTAATGGACGCTAATTTCAGCCTTGGGTTTGAACTTTAGAAGCAGTTTTCTCAGGCTCTATGGGACAAAACGGGCTGAATATTTGGAATAGTGATAAGAATCGTGGTTCAAATCGAATTCAGTCAGAAAATCTCCATAATGTTGAATTTTTAGAAAATTCATAATTTTAATCGACGCTAATTTCAGACTTGGGTTCGAACTTTAAAAGCAGTTTTCTGAGAATCTATGGGGCTAAACTGGCTGAAATTTTGTAATAGTGATAAGAATCGTTATACAAATCGAATTAAGTCACAAAATCTCCATAAAGTTGTAATTTTATAAAAATCATGATTTCTATGGACGCTAATTTCAGACTTGGGTTCGAACTATAAAAGCAGTTTTCTCAGGTTCTATGGGACCAAACTGGCTGAAATTTTGGAATAGTGATAAGAATCATAATCCAAATCGAATTCAGTCACAAAATCACCATAAAGTTGTATTTTTAGAAAAATCATCTTTTTTATCGAGGCTAATTTGAGACTTGGGTTCGAACTTTAGAAGCAGTTTTCTCAGGTTCTATGGGGCCAAACTGGCTGAAATTTTGGAATAGTGACAAGAATCGTCATCCAAATCGAATTCAGTCACAAAATCTCCATAAAGTTGTATTTTTAGAAAAATCATCTTTTTTATGGAGGTTAATTTGAGACTTGGGTTCGAATTTTAGAAGCAGTTTTCTCAGGTTCTATGGGGCCAAACTGGCTGAAATTTTGGAATAGTGACATGAATCGTAATCCAAATCGAATCCAGTCACAAAATCTCCTTCAAGTTGTATTTTTAGAAAAATCATGATATTTATGGACGCCAATTTCAGACTTGCGTTCGAACTTTAGAAGCAGTTTTCTCAGGTTCTATGGGACCAAACCTGCTGAAATTTTGGAATAGTAATAAGAAACATAAACACGAGCTCCTTCAGCTCAACTTATGGAGAAATAGAATAATAACGAAAAAATTATTTACAAGTCTGCATATTGTAATCATTTATAATGTTAAATAATAAATAAATAAAACAAAATAAAAAAATAAAAAAAATCGTAATCCAAATCGAATTCAGTCACAAAATCTCCATGAAGTTGTTATTTTAGAAAAATCATGATTTTTATGGACGCTAATTTCAGACTTGGGTTCGAACTATAAAAACAGTTTTCTCAGGTTCTATGGGACCAAACTGGCTGAAATTTTGGAATAGTGATAAGAATCGTAATCCAAATCGAATTCAGTCACAAAATCACCATAAAGTTGTATTTTTAGATAAATCATCTTTTTTATGGAGGCTAATTGGAGACTGGGGTTCGAACATTAGAAGCAGTTTTCTCAGGTTCTATGGGGCCAAACAGGCTGAAATTTTGGAATAGTGACAAGAATCGTAATCCAAATCGAATTCAGTCACAAAATCACCATAAAGTTGTATTTTTAGATAAATCATCTTTTTTATGGTGGCTAATTGGAGACTGGGGTTCGAACTTTAGAAGCAGTTTTCTCAGGTTCTATGGGGCCAAACTGGATGAAATTTTGGAATAGTGATAAGAAACATAAACACGAGCTCCTTCAGCTCAACTTATGGAGAAATAGAATAATAACGAAAAAATTATTTATAAGTCTGCATATTGTAATCATTTATAATGTTAAATAATAAATAAATAAAAAAAAAATAAAAAAATAAAAAAAATCGTAATCCAAATCGAATTTAGTCACAAAATCTCCATGAAGTTGTTATTTTAGAAAAATCATGATTTTAATGGACGCTTATTTCAGACTTGGGTTTGAACTTTAGAAGCAGTTTTCTCAGGCTCTATGGGACAAAACGGGCTGAATATTTGGAATAGTGATAAGAATCGTGGTTCAAATCGAATTCAGTCAGAAAATCTCCATAATGTTGAATTTTTAGAAAATTCATAATTTTTATCGACGCTAATTTCAGACTTGGGTTCGAACTTTACAAGCAGTTTTCTGAGAATCTATGGGACTAAACTGGCTGAAATTTTGTAATAGTGATAAGAATCGTTATCCAAATCGAATTAAGTCACAAAATCTCCATAAAGTTGTAATTTTATAAAAATCATGATTTCTATGGACGCTAATTTCAGACTTGGGTTCGAACTATAAAAGCAGTTTTCTCAGGTTCTATGGGACCAAACTGGCTGAAATTTTGGAATAGTGATAAGAATCGTAATCCAAATCGAATTCAGTCACAAAATCACCATAAAGTTGTATTTTTAGAAAAATCATCTTTTTTATGGAGGCTAATTTGAGACTTGGGTTCGAACTTTAGAAGCAGTTTTCTCAGGTTCTATCGGACCAAACTGGCTGAAATTTCGTTATAGTCATAAGAATCGTTATCCAAATCGAATTCAGTCTTAAAATCTCCATAAAGTTGTATTTTTAGAAAAATCATGATTTTTATGGACGCTTATTTCAGACTTGGGTTCGAACTTTAGAAGCAGTTTTCTCAGGTTCTATGGGACCAAACTGGCTGAAATTTTTTAATAGTTATAAGAATCGTTATCCAAATCAAATTAAGTCACAAAATCTCCATAAAGTTGTTATTTTAGAAAAATCATGATTTTTATGGACGCTAATTTCAGACTTGGGTTCGAACTATAAAAACAGTTTTCTCAGGTTCTATGGGACCAAACTGGCTGAAATTTTGGAATAGTGATAAGAATCGTAATCCAAATCGAATTCAGTCACAAAATCACCATAAAGTTGTATTTTTAGATAAATCATCTTTTTTATGGAGGCTAATTGGAGACTGGGGTTCGAACTTTAGAAGCAGTTTTCTCAGGTTCTATGGGGCCAAACAGGCTGAAATTTTGGAATAGTAATAAGAAACATAAACACGAGCTCCTTCAGCTCAACTTATGGAGAAATAGAATAATAACGAAAAAATTATTTATAAGTCTGCATATTGTAATAATTTATAATGTTAAATAATAAATAAATAAAAAAAAAATAAAAAAATTAAAAAAATCGTAATCCAAATCGAATTCAGTCACAAAATCTTCATAAAGTTGTTATTTTAGAAAAATCATGATTTTTATGGACGCTAATTTCAGACTTGGGTTCGAACTATAAAAACAGTTTTCTCAGGTTCTATGGGACCAAACTGGCTGAAATTTTGGAATAGTGATAAGAATCGTTTTCCAAATCGAATTCAGTTTTAAAATCTCCATAAAGTTGTATTTTTAGAAAATTCATGATTTTTATGGACGCTAATTTCAGACTTGGGTTCGAACTTTAGAAGCAGTTTTCTCAGGCTGTATGGGACCAAACTGGCTGAAATTTTGTAATAGTGATAAGAATCTTTATCCAAATCGAATTCAGTAACAAAATCTCCATATAGTTGTATTTTTAGAAAAATCATCTTTTTTTGGAGGCTAATTTGAGACTTGGGTCTGAACTTTAGAAGCAGTTTTCTCAGGTTCTATGGGACCAAACTGGCTGAAATATTGAAATAGTGATAAGAATCGTTATTCAAATCGAATTCAGTCACAAAATCTCCATAAAGTTGTATTTTTAGAAAAATCATGATTTTAATGGACGCTAATTTCAGACTTGGGTTTGCACTTTAGAAGCAGTTTTCTCAGGCTCTATGGGACAAAACGGGCTGAATATTTGGAATAGTGATAAGAATCGTGGTTCAAATCGAATTCAGTCACAAAATCTCCATAATGTTAAATTTTTAGAAAAATCATAATTTTTATCGACGCTAATTTCAGACTTGGGTTCGAACTTTACAAACAGTTTTCTCAGAATCTATGGGACCAAACTGGCTGAAATTTTGTAATAGTGATAAAAATCGTTATCCAAATCAAATTAAGTCACAAAATCTCCATAAAGTTTTAATTTTAGAAAAATCATCTTTTTTATGGAGGTTAATTTGAGACTTGGGTTCGAACTTTAGAAGCAGTTTTCTCAGGTTCTATGGGGCCAAACTGGCTGAAATTTTGGAATAGTGACAAGAATCGTAATCCAAATCGAATTCAGTCACAGAATCTCCTTTAAATTGTATTTTTAGAAAAATCATGATATTTATGGACGCCAATTTCAGACTTGGGTTCGAACTTTAGAAGCAGTTTTCTCAGGTTCTATGGGGCCAAACTGGCTGAAATTTTGGAAAAGTGATAAGAATCGTAATCCAAATCGAATCCAGTCACAAAATCTCCTTCAAGTTGTATTTTTAGAAAAATCATGATATTTATGGACGCCAATTTCAGACTTGCGTTCGAACTTTAGAAGCAGTTTTCTCAGGTTCTATGGGACCAAACCTGCTGAAATTTTGGAATAGTAATAAGAAACATAAACACGAGCTCCTTCAGCTCAACTTATGGAGAAATAGAATAATAACGAAAAAATTATTGATAAGTCTGCATATTGTAATCATTTATAATGTTAAATAATAAATAAATAAAAAAAAATAAAAAAATAAAAAAAATCGTAATCCAAATCGAATTCAGTCACAAAATCTCCATGAAGTTGTTATTTTAGAAAAATCATGATTTTTATGGACGCTAATTTCAGACTTGGGTTCGAACTATAAAAACAGTTTTCTCAGGTTCTATGGGACCAAACTGGCTGAAATTTTGGAATAGTGATAAGAATCGTAATCCAAATCGAATTCAGTCACAAAATCACCATAAAGTTGTATTTTTAGATAAATCATCTTTTTTATGGAGGCTAATTGGAGACTGGGGTTCGAACTTTAGAAGCAGTTTTCTCAGGTTCTATGGGGCCAAACAGGCTGAAATTTTGGAATAGTGACAAGAATCGTAATCCAAATCGAATTCAGTCACAAAATCACCATAAAGTTGTATTTTTAGATAAATCATCTTTTTTATGGAGGCTAATTGGAGACTGGGGTTCGAACTTTAGAAGCAGTTTTCTCAGGTTCTATGGGGCCAAACTGGATGAAATTTTGGAATAGTGATAAGAAACATAAACACGAGCTCCTTCAGCTCAACTTATGGAGAAATAGAATAATAACGAAAAAATTATTTATAAGTCTGCATATTGTAATCATTTATAATGTTAAATAATAAATAAATAAAAAAAAAATAAAAAAATTAAAAAAATCGTAATCCAAATCGAATTCAGTCACAAAATCTCCATGAAGTTGTTATTTTAGAAAAATCATGATTTTAATGGACGCTAATTTCAGACTTGGGTTTGAACTTTAGAAGCAGTTTTCTCAGGCTCTATGGGACAAAACGGGCTGAATATTTGGAATAGTGATAAGAATCGTGGTTCAAATCGAATTCAGTCAGAAAATCTCCATAATGTTAAATTTTTAGAAAATTCATAATTTTAATCGACGCTAATTTCAGACTTGGGTTCGAACTTTACAAGCAGTTTTCTGAGAATCTATGGGGCTAAACTGGCTGAAATTTTGTAATAGTGATAAGAATCGTTATACAAATCGAATTAAGTCACAAAATCTCCATAAAGTTGTAATTTTATAAAAATCATGATTTCTATGGACGCTAATTTCAGACTTGGGTTCGAACTATAAAAGCAGTTTTCTCAGGTTCTATGGGACCAAACTGGCTGAAATTTTGGAATAGTGATAAGAATCGTAATCCAAATCGAATTCAGTCACAAAATCACCATAAAGTTGTATTTTTAGAAAAATCATGATATTTATGGACGCCAATTTCAGACTTGCGTTCGAACTTTAGAAGCAGTTTTCTCAGGTTCTATGGGACCAAACCTGCTGAAATTTTGGAATAGTAATAAGAAACATAAACACGAGCTCCTTCAGCTCAACTTATGGAGAAATAGAATAATAACGAAAAAATTATTTATAAGTCTGCATATTGTAATCATTTATAATGTTAAATAATAAATAAATAAAACAAAATAAAAAAATAAAAAAAAATCGTAATCCAAATCGAATTCAGTCACAAAATCTCCATGAAGTTGTTATTTTAGAAAAATCATGATTTTTATGGACGCTAATTTCAGACTTGGGTTCGAACTATAAAAACAGTTTTCTCAGGTTCTATGGGACCAAACTGGCTGAAATTTTGGAATAGTGATAAGAATCGTAATCCAAATCGAATTCAGTCACAAAATCACCATAAAGTTGTATTTTTAGATAAATCATCTTTATTATGGAGGCTAATTGGAGACTGGGGTTCGAACATTAGAAGCAGTTTTCTCAGGTTCTATGGGGCCAAACAGGCTGAAATTTTGGAATAGTGACAAGAATCGTAATCCAAATCGAATTCAGTCACAAAATCACCATAAAGTTGTATTTTTAGATAAATCATCTTTTTTATGGTGGCTAATTGGAGACTGGGGTTCGAACTTTAGAAGCAGTTTTCTCAGGTTCTATGGGGCCAAACTGGATGAAATTTTGGAATAGTGATAAGAAACATAAACACGAGCTCCTTCAGCTCAACTTATGGAGAAATAGAATAATAACGAAAAAATTATTTATAAGTCTGCATATTGTAATCATTTATAATGTTAAATAATAAATAAATAAAAAAAAAATAAAAAAATAAAAAAAATCGTAATCCAAATCGAATTCAGTCACAAAATCTCCATGAAGTTGTTATTTTAGAAAAATCATGATTTTAATGGACGCTTATTTCAGACTTGGGTTTGAACTTTAGAAGCAGTTTTCTCAGGCTCTATGGGACAAAACGGGCTGAATATTTGGAATAGTGATAAGAATCGTGGTTCAAATCGAATTCAGTCAGAAAATCTCCATAATGTTGAATTTTTAGAAAATTCATAATTTTTATCGACGCTAATTTCAGACTTGGGTTCGAACTTTACAAGCAGTTTTCTGAGAATCTATGGGACTAAACTGGCTGAAATTTTGTAATAGTGATAAGAATCGTTATCCAAATCGAATTAAGTCACAAAATCTCCATAAAGTTGTAATTTTATAAAAATCATGATTTCTATGGACGCTAATTTCAGACTTGGGTTCGAACTATAAAAGCAGTTTTCTCAGGTTCTATGGGACCAAACTGGCTGAAATTTTGGAATAGTGATAAGAATCGTAATCCAAATCGAATTCAGTCAAAAAATCACCATAAAGTTGTATTTTTAGAAAAATCATCTTTTTTATGGAGGCTAATTTGAGACTTGGGTTCGAACTTTAGAAGCAGTTTTCTCAGGTTCTATCGGACCAAACTGGCTGAAATTTCGTTATAGTCATAAGAATCGTTATCCAAATCGAATTCAGTCTTAAAATCTCCATAAAGTTGTATTTTTAGAAAAATCATGATTTTTATGGACGCTAATTTCAGACTTGGGTTCGAACTTTAGAAGCAGTTTTCTCAGGTTTTATGGGACCAAACTGGCTGAAATTTTTTAATAGTTATAAGAATCGTTATCCAAATCGAATTAAGTCACAAAATCTCCATAAAGTTGTTATTTTAGAAAAATCATGATTTTTATGGACGCTAATTTCAGACTTGGGTTCGAACTATAAAAACAGTTTTCTCAGGTTCTATGGGACCAAACTGGCTGAAATTTTGGAATAGTGATAAGAATCGTAATCCAAATCGAATTCAGTCACAAAATCACCATAAAGTTGTATTTTTAGATAAATCATCTTTTTTATGGAGGCTAATTGGAGACTGGGGTTCGAACTTTAGAAGCAGTTTTCTCAGGTTCTATGGGGCCAAACAGGCTGAAATTTTGGAATAGTAATAAGAAACATAAACACGAGCTCCTTCAGCTCAACTAATGGAAAAATAGAATAATAACGAAAAAATTATTTATAAGTCTGCATATTGTAATAATTTATAATGTTAAATAATAAATAAATAAAAAAAAAATAAAAAAATTAAAAAAATCGTAATCCAAATCGAATTCAGTCACAAAATCTTCATAAAGTTGTTATTTTAGAAAAATCATGATTTTTATGGACGCTAATTTCAGACTTGGGTTCGAACTATAAAAACAGTTTTCTCAGGTTCTATGGGACCAAACTTGCTGAAATTTTGGAATAGTGATAAGAATCGTTTTCCAAATCGAATTCAGTTTTAAAATCTCCATAAAATTGTATTTTTAGAAAATTCATGATTTTTATGGACGCTAATTTCAGACTTGGGTTCGAACTTTAGAAGCAGTTTTCTCAGGCTGTATGGGACCAAACTGGCTGAAATTTTGTAATAGTGATAAGAATCTTTATCCAAATCGAATTCAGTAACAAAATCTCCATATAGTTGTATTTTTAGAAAAATCATCTTTTTTATGGAGGCTAATTGGAGACTGGGGTTCGAACTTTAGAAGCAGTTTTCTCAGGTTCTATGGGGCCAAACAGGCTGAAATTTTGGAATAGTAATAAGAAACATAAACACGAGCTCCTTCAGCTCAACTAATGGAAAAATAGAATAATAACGAAAAAATTATTTATAAGTCTGCATATTGTAATAATTTATAATGTTAAATAATAAATAAATAAAAAAAAAATAAAAAAATTATAAAAATCGTAATCCAAATCGAATTCAGTCACAAAATCTTCATAAAGTTGTTATTTTAGAAAAATCATGATTTTTATGGACGCTAATTTCAGACTTGGGTTCGAACTATAAAAACAGTTTTCTCAGGTTCTATGGGACCAAACTTGCTGAAATTTTGGAATAGTGATAAGAATCGTTTTCCAAATCGAATTCAGTTTTAAAATCTCCATAAAATTGTATTTTTAGAAAATTCATGATTTTTATGGACGCTAATTTCAGACTTGGGTTCGAACTTTAGAAGCAGTTTTCTCAGGCTGTATGGGACCAAACTGGCTGAAATTTTGTAATAGTGATAAGAATCTTTATCCAAATCGAATTCAGTAACAAAATCTCCATATAGTTGTATTTTTAGAAAAATCATCTTTTTTATGGAGGCTAATTTGAGACTTGGGTTCGAACTTTAGAAGCAGTTTTCTCAGGTTCTATGGGGCCAAACTGGCTGAAATTTTGGAATAGTGACAAGAATCGTCATCCAAATCGAATTCAGTCACAAAATCTCCATAAAGTTGTATTTTTAGAAAAATCATCTTTTTTATGGAGGTTAATTTGAGACTTGGGTTCGAATTTTAGAAGCAGTTTTCTCAGGTTCTATGGGGCCAAACTGGCTGAAATTTTGGAATAGTGACATGAATCGTAATCCAAATCGAATCCAGTCACAAAATCTCCTTCAAGTTGTATTTTTAGAAAAATCATGATATTTATGGACGCCAATTTCAGACTTGCGTTCGAACTTTAGAAGCAGTTTTCTCAGGTTCTATGGGACCAAACCTGCTAAAATTTTGGAATAGTAATAAGAAACATAAACACGAGCTCCTTCAGCTCAACTTATGTAGAAATAGAATAATAACGAAAAAATTATTTATAAGTCTGCATATTGTAATCATTTATAATGTTAAATAATAAATAAATAAAACAAAATAAAAAAATAAAAAAAATCGTAATCCAAATCGAATTCAGTCACAAAATCTCCATGAAGTTGTTATTTTAGAAAAATCATGATTTTTATGGACGCTAATTTCAGACTTGGGTTCGAACTATAAAAACAGTTTTCTCAGGTTCAATGGGACCAAACTGGCTGAAATTTTGGAATAGTGATAAGAATCGTAATCCAAATCGAATTCAGTCACAAAATCACCATAAAGTTGTATTTTTAGATAAATCATCTTTTTTATGGAGGCTAATTGGAGACTGGGGTTCGAACATTAGAAGCAGTTTTCTCAGGTTCTATGGGGCCAAACAGGCTGAAATTTTGGAATAGTAATAAGAAACATAAACACGAGCTCCTTCAGCTCAACTAATGGAAAAATAGAATAATAACGAAAAAATTATTTATAAGTCTGCATATTGTAATAATTTATAATGTTAAATAATAAATAAATAAAAAAAAAATAAAAAAATTAAAAAAATCGTAATCCAAATCGAATTCAGTCACAAAATCTTCATAAAGTTGTTATTTTAGAAAAATCATGATTTTTATGGACGCTAATTTCAGACTTGGGTTCGAACTATAAAAACAGTTTTCTCAGGTTCTATGGGACCAAACTTGCTGAAATTTTGGAATAGTGATAAGAATCGTTTTCCAAATCGAATTCAGTTTTAAAATCTCCATAAAATTGTATTTTTAGAAAATTCATGATTTTTATGGACGCTAATTTCAGACTTGGGTTCGAACTTTAGAAGCAGTTTTCTCAGGCTGTATGGGACCAAACTGGCTGAAATTTTGTAATAGTGATAAGAATCTTTATCCAAATCGAATTCAGTAACAAAATCTCCATATAGTTGTATTTTTAGAAAAATCATCTTTTTTATGGAGGCTAATTGGAGACTGGGGTTCGAACTTTAGAAGCAGTTTTCTTAGGTTCTATGGGGCCAAACTGGATGAAATTTTGGAATAGTGATAAGAAACATAAACACGAGCTCCTTCAGCTCAACTTATGGAGAAATAGAATAATAACGAAAAAATTATTTATAAGTCTGCATATTGTAATCATTTATAATGTTAAATAATAAATAAATAAAAAAAAAATTAAAAAATAAAAAAAATCGTAATCCAAATCGAATTCAGTCACAAAATCTCCATGAAGTTGTCATTTTAGAAAAATCATGATTTTTATGGACGCTAATTTCAGACTTGGGTTCGAACTATAAAAACAGTTTTCTCAGGTTCTATGGGACCAAACTGGCTGAAATTTTGGAATAGTGATAAGAATCGTAATCCAAATCGAATTCAGTCACAAAATCACCATAAAGTTGTATTTTTAGAAAAATCATCTTTTTTATGGAGGCTAATTTGAGACTTGGGTTCGAACTTTAGAAGCAGTTTTCTCAGGTTCTATCGGACCAAACTGGCTGAAATTTTGTTATAGTCATAAGAATCGTTATCCAAATCGAATTCAGTCTTAAAATCTCCATAAAGTTGTATTTTTAGAAAAATCATGATATTTATGGACGCCAATTTCAGACTTGCGTTCGAACTTTAGAAGCAGTTTTCTCAGGTTCTATGGGACCAAACCTGCTAAAATTTTGGAATAGTAATAAGAAACATAAACACGAGCTCCTTCAGCTCAACTTATGTAGAAATAGAATAATAACGAAAAAATTATTTATAAGTCTGCATATTGTAATCATTTATAATGTTAAATAATAAATAAATAAAACAAAATAAAAAAATAAAAAAAATCGTAATCCAAATCGAATTCAGTCACAAAATCTCCATGAAGTTGTTATTTTAGAAAAATCATGATTTTTATGGACGCTAATTTCAGACTTGGGTTCGAACTATAAAAACAGTTTTCTCAGGTTCAATGGGACCAAACTGGCTGAAATTTTGGAATAGTGATAAGAATCGTAATCCAAATCGAATTCAGTCACAAAATCACCATAAAGTTGTATTTTTAGATAAATCATCTTTTTTATGGAGGCTAATTGGAGACTGGGGTTCGAACATTAGAAGCAGTTTTCTCAGGTTCTATGGGGCCAAACAGGCTGAAATTTTGGAATAGTGACAAGAATCGTAATCCAAATCGAATTTAGTCACAAAATCACCATAAAGTTGTATTTTTAGATAAATCATCTTTTTTATGGAGGCTAATTGGAGACTGGGGTTCGAACTTTATAAGCAGTTTTCTTAGGTTCTATGGGGCCAAACTGGATGAAATTTTGGAATAGTGATAAGAAACATAAACACGAGCTCCTTCAGCTCAACTTATGGAGAAATAGAATAATAACGAAAAAATTATTTATAAGTCTGCATATTGTAATCATTTATAATGTTAAATAATAAATAAATAAAAAAAAAATTAAAAAATAAAAAAAATCGTAATCCAAATCGAATTCAGTCACAAAATCTCCATGAAGTTGTCATTTTAGAAAAATCATGATTTTTATGGACGCTAATTTCAGACTTGGGTTCGAACTATAAAAACAGTTTTCTCAGGTTCTATGGGACCAAACTGGCTGAAATTTTGGAATAGTGATAAGAATCGTAATCCAAATCGAATTCAGTCACAAAATCACCATAAAGTTGTATTTTTAGAAAAATCATCTTTTTTATGGAGGCTAATTTGAGACTTGGGTTCGAACTTTAGAAGCAGTTTTCTCAGGTTCTATCGGACCAAACTGGCTGAAATTTTGTTATAGTCATAAGAATCGTTATCCAAATCGAATTCAGTCTTAAAATCTCCATAAAGTTGTATTTTTAGAAAAATCATGATTTTTATGGACGCTAATTTCAGACTTGGGTTCGAACTTTAGAAGCAGTTTTCTCAGGTTCTATGGGACCAAACTGGCTGAAATTTTTTAATAGTTATAAGAATCGTTATCCAAATCGAATTAAGTCACAAAATCTCCATGAAGTTGTTATTTTAGAAAAATCATGATTTTTATGGACGCTAATTTCAGACTTGGGTTCGAACTATAAAAGCAGTTTTCTCAGGTTCTATGGGACCAAACTGGCTGAAATTTTGGAATAGTGATAAGAATCGTAATCCAAATCGAATTCAGTCACAAAATCACCATAAAGTTGTATTTTTAGAAAAATCATCTTTTTTATCGAGGCTAATTTGAGACTTGGGTTCGAACTTTAGAAGCAGTTTTCTCAGGTTCTATGGGGCCAAACTGGCTGAAATTTTGGAATAGTGACAAGAATCGTCATCCAAATCGAATTCAGTCACAAAATCTCCATAAAGTTGTATTTTTAGAAAAATCATCTTTTTTATGGAGGTTAATTTGAGACTTGGGTTCGAATTTTAGAAGCAGTTTTCTCAGGTTCTATGGGGCCAAACTGGCTGAAATTTTGGAATAGTGACATGAATCGTAATCCAAATCGAATCCAGTCACAAAATCTCCTTCAAGTTGTATTTTTAGAAAAATCATGATATTTATGGACGCCAATTTCAGACTTGCGTTCGAACTTTAGAAGCAGTTTTCTCAGGTTCTATGGGACCAAACCTGCTGAAATTTTGGAATAGTAATAAGAAACATAAACACGAGCTCCTTCAGCTCAACTTATGGAGAAATAGAATAATAACGAAAAAATTATTTATAAGTCTGCATATTGTAATCATTTATAATGTTAAATAATAAATAAATAAAACAAAATAAAAAAATAAAAAAAATCGTAATCCAAATCGAATTCAGTCACAAAATCTCCATGAAGTTGTTATTTTAGAAAAATCATGATTTTTATGGACGCTAATTTCAGACTTGGGTTCGAACTATAAAAACAGTTTTCTCAGGTTCTATGGGACCAAACTGGCTGAAATTTTGGAATAGTGATAAGAATCGTAATCCAAATCGAATTCAGTCACAAAATCACCATAAAGTTGTATTTTTAGATAAATCATCTTTTTTATGGAGGCTAATTGGAGACTGGGGTTCGAACTTTAGAAGCAGTTTTCTCAGGTTCTATGGGGCCAAACAGGCTGAAATTTTGGAATAGTGACAAGAATCGTAATCCAAATCGAATTCAGTCACAAAATCACCATAAAGTTGTATTTTTAGATAAATCATCTTTTTTATGGTGGCTAATTGGAGACTGGGGTTCGAACTTTAGAAGCAGTTTTCTCAGGTTCTATGGGGCCAAACTGGATGAAATTTTGGAATAGTGATAAGAAACATAAACACGAGCTCCTTCAGCTCAACTTATGGAGAAATAGAATAATAACGAAAAAATTATTTATAAGTCTGCATATTGTAATCATTTATAATGTTAAATAATAAATAAATAAAAAAAAAATAAAAAAATAAAAAAAATCGTAATCCAAATCGAATTCAGTCACAAAATCTCCATGAAGTTGTTATTTTAGAAAAATCATGATTTTAATGGACGCTTATTTCAGACTTGGGTTTGAACTTTAGAAGCAGTTTTCTCAGGCTCTATGGGACAAAACGGGCTGAATATTTGGAATAGTGATAAGAATCGTGGTTCAAATCGAATTCAGTCAGAAAATCTCCATAATGTTGAATTTTTAGAAAATTCATAATTTTTATCGACGCTAATTTCAGACTTGGGTTCGAACTTTACAAGCAGTTTTCTGAGAATCTATGGGACTAAACTGGCTGAAATTTTGTAATAGTGATAAGAATCGTTATCCAAATCGAATTAAGTCACAAAATCTCCATAAAGTTGTAATTTTATAAAAATCATGATTTCTATGGACGCTAATTTCAGACTTGGGTTCGAACTATAAAAGCAGTTTTCTCAGGTTCTATGGGACCAAACTGGCTGAAATTTTGGAATAGTGATAAGAATCGTAATCCAAATCGAATTCAGTCACAAAATCACCATAAAGTTGTATTTTTAGAAAAATCATCTTTTTTATGGAGGCTAATTTGAGACTTGGGTTCGAACTTTAGAAGCAGTTTTCTCAGGTTCTATCGGACCAAACTGGCTGAAATTTCGTTATAGTCATAAGAATCGTTATCCAAATCGAATTCAGTCTTAAAATCTCCATAAAGTTGTATTTTTAGAAAAATCATGATTTTTATGGACGCTGATTTCAGACTTGGGTTCGAACTTTAGAAGCAGTTTTCTCAGGTTCTATGGGACCAAACTGGCTGAAATTTTTTAATAGTTATAAGAATCGTTATCCAAATCGAATTAAGTCACAAAATCTCCATAAAGTTGTTATTTTAGAAAAATCATGATTTTTATGGACGCTAATTTCAGACTTGGGTTCGAACTATAAAAACAGTTTTCTCAGGTTCTATGGGACCAAACTGGCTGAAATTTTGGAATAGTGATAAGAATCGTAATCCAAATCGAATTCAGTCACAAAATATCCATAAAGTTGTATTTTTAGATAAATCATCTTTTTTATGGAGGCTAATTGGAGACTGGGGTTCGAACTTTAGAAGCAGTTTTCTCAGGTTCTATGGGGCCAAACAGGCTGAAATTTTGGAATAGTAATAAGAAACATAAACACGAGCTCCTTCAGCTCAACTTATGGAAAAATAGAATAATAACGAAAAAATTATTTATAAGTCTGCATATTGTAATAATTTATAATGTTAAATAATAAATAAATAAAAAAAAAATAAAAAAATTAAAAAAATCGTAATCCAAATCGAATTCAGTCACAAAATCTTCATAAAGTTGTTATTTTAGAAAAATCATGATTTTTATGGACGCTAATTTCAGACTTGGGTTCGAACTATAAAAACAGTTTTCTCAGGTTCTATGGGACCAAACTGGCTGAAATTTTTTAATAGTTATAAGAATCGTTTTCCAAATCGAATTCAGTTTTAAAATCTCCATAAAGTTGTATTTTTAGAAAAATCATCTTTTTTATGGAGGCTAATTTGAGACTTGGGTTCGAACTTTAGAAGCAGTTTTCTCAGGTTCTATCGGACCAAACTGGCTGAAATTTTGTTATAGTCATAAGAATCGTTATCCAAATCGAATTCAGTCTTAAAATCTCCATAAAGTTGTATTTTTAGAAAAATCATGATTTTTATGGACGCTAATTTCAGACTTGGGTTCGAACTTTAGAAGCAGTTTTCTCAGGTTCTATGGGACCAAACTGGCTGAAATTTTTTAATAGTTATAAGAATCGTTATCCAAATCGAATTAAGTCACAAAATCTCCATGAAGTTGTTATTTTAGAAAAATCATGATTTTTATGGACGCTAATTTCAGACTTGGGTTCGAACTATAAAAGCAGTTTTCTCAGGTTCTATGGGACCAAACTGGCTGAAATTTTGGAATAGTGATAAGAATCGTAATCCAAATCGAATTCAGTCACAAAATCACCATAAAGTTGTATTTTTAGAAAAATCATCTTTTTTATCGAGGCTAATTTGAGACTTGGGTTCGAACTTTAGAAGCAGTTTTCTCAGGTTCTATGGGGCCAAACTGGCTGAAATTTTGGAATAGTGACAAGAATCGTCATCCAAATCGAATTCAGTCACAAAATCTCCATAAAGTTGTATTTTTAGAAAAATCATCTTTTTTATGGAGGTTAATTTGAGACTTGGGTTCGAATTTTAGAAGCAGTTTTCTCAGGTTCTATGGGGCCAAACTGGCTGAAATTTTGGAATAGTGACATGAATCGTAATCCAAATCGAATCCAGTCACAAAATCTCCTTCAAGTTGTATTTTTAGAAAAATCATGATATTTATGGACGCCAATTTCAGACTTGCGTTCGAACTTTAGAAGCAGTTTTCTCAGGTTCTATGGGACCAAACCTGCTGAAATTTTGGAATAGTAATAAGAAACATAAACACGAGCTCCTTCAGCTCAACTTATGGAGAAATAGAATAATAACGAAAAAATTATTTATAAGTCTGCATATTGTAATCATTTATAATGTTAAATAATAAATAAATAAAAAAAAAATAAAAAAATTAAAAAAATCGTAATCCAAATCGAATTCAGTCACAAAATCTCCATGAAGTTGTTATTTTAGAAAAATCATGATTTTAATGGACGCTTATTTCAGACTTGGGTTTGAACTTTAGAAGCAGTTTTCTCAGGCTCTATGGGACAAAACGGGCTGAATATTTGGAATAGTGATAAGAATCGTGGTTCAAATCGAATTCAGTCAGAAAATCTCCATAATGTTGAATTTTTAGAAAATTCATAATTTTTATCGACGCTAATTTCAGACTTGGGTTCGAACTTTACAAGCAGTTTTCTGAGAATCTATGGGACTAAACTGGCTGAAATTTTGTAATAGTGATAAGAATCGTTATCCAAATCGAATTAAGTCACAAAATCTCCATAAAGTTGTAATTTTATAAAAATCATGATTTCTATGGACGCTAATTTCAGACTTGGGTTCGAACTATAAAAGCAGTTTTCTCAGGTTCTATGGGACCAAACTGGCTGAAATTTTGGAATAGTGATAAGAATCGTAATCCAAATCGAATTCAGTCACAAAATCACCATAAAGTTGTATTTTTAGAAAAATCATCTTTTTTATGGAGGCTAATTTGAGACTTGGGTTCGAACTTTAGAAGCAGTTTTCTCAGGTTCTATCGGACCAAACTGGCTGAAATTTCGTTATAGTCATAAGAATCGTTATCCAAATCGAATTCAGTCTTAAAATCTCCATAAAGTTGTATTTTTAGAAAAATCATGATTTTTATGGACGCTGATTTCAGACTTGGGTTCGAACTTTAGAAGCAGTTTTCTCAGGTTCTATGGGACCAAACTGGCTGAAATTTTTTAATAGTTATAAGAATCGTTATCCAAATCGAATTAAGTCACAAAATCTCCATAAAGTTATTATTTTAGAAAAATCATGATTTTTATGGACGCTAATTTCAGACTTGGGTTCGAACTATAAAAACAGTTTTCTCAGGTTCTATGGGACCAAACTGGCTGAAATTTTGGAATAGTGATAAGAATCGTAATCCAAATCGAATTCAGTCACAAAATCACCATAAAGTTGTATTTTTAGATAAATCATCTTTTTTATGGAGGCTAATTGGAGACTGGGGTTCGAACTTTAGAAGCAGTTTTCTCAGGTTCTATGGGGCCAAACAGGCTGAAATTTTGGAATAGTAATAAGAAACATAAACACGAGCTCCTTCAGCTCAACTTATGGAAAAATAGAATAATAACGAAAAAATTATTTATAAGTCTGCATATTGTAATAATTTATAATGTTAAATAATAAATAAATAAAAAAAAAATAAAAAAATTAAAAAAATCGTAATCCAAATCGAATTCAGTCACAAAATCTTCATAAAGTTGTTATTTTAGAAAAATCATGATTTTTATGGACGCTAATTTCAGACTTGGGTTCGAACTATAAAAACAGTTTTCTCAGGTTCTATGGGACCAAACTGGCTGAAATTTTTTAATAGTTATAAGAATCGTTTTCCAAATCGAATTCAGTTTTAAAATCTCCATAAAGTTGTATTTTTAGAAAAATCATCTTTTTTATGGAGGCTAATTTGAGACTTGGGTTCGAACTTTAGAAGCAGTTTTCTCAGGTTCTATCGGACCAAACTGGCTGAAATTTTGTTATAGTCATAAGAATCGTTATCCAAATCGAATTCAGTCTTAAAATCTCCATAAAGTTGTATTTTTAGAAAAATCATGATTTTTATGGACGCTAATTTCAGACTTGGGTTCGAACTTTAGAAGCAGTTTTCTCAGGTTCTATGGGACCAAACTGGCTGAAATTTTGGAATAGTGATAAGAATCGTAATCCAAATCGAATTCAGTCACAAAATCACCATAAAGTTGTATTTTTAGAAAAATCATCTTTTTTATCGAGGCTAATTTGAGACTTGGGTTCGAACTTTAGAAGCAGTTTTCTCAGGTTCTATGGGGCCAAACTGGCTGAAATTTTGGAATAGTGACAAGAATCGTCATCCAAATCGAATTCAGTCACAAAATCTCCATAAAGTTGTATTTTTAGAAAAATCATCTTTTTTATGGAGGTTAATTTGAGACTTGGGTTCGAATTTTAGAAGCAGTTTTCTCAGGTTCTATGGGGCCAAACTGGCTGAAATTTTGGAATAGTGACATGAATCGTAATCCAAATCGAATCCAGTCACAAAATCTCCTTCAAGTTGTATTTTTAGAAAAATCATGATATTTATGGACGCCAATTTCAGACTTGCGTTCGAACTTTAGAAGCAGTTTTCTCAGGTTCTATGGGACCAAACCTGCTGAAATTTTGGAATAGTAATAAGAAACATAAACACGAGCTCCTTCAGCTCAACTTATGGAGAAATAGAATAATAACGAAAAAATTATTTATAAGTCTGCATATTGTAATCATTTATAATGTTAAATAATAAATAAATAAAAAAAAAATAAAAAAATTAAAAAAATCGTAATCCAAATCGAATTCAGTCACAAAATCTCCATGAAGTTGTTATTTTAGAAAAATCATGATTTTAAGGGACGCTAATTTCAGACTTGGGTTTGAACTTTAGAAGCAGTTTTCTCAGGCTCTATGGGACAAAACGGGCTGAATATTTGGAATAGTGATAAGAATCGTGGTTCAAATCGAATTCAGTCAGAAAATCTCCATAATGTTAAATTTTTAGAAAATTCATAATTTTAATCGACGCTAATTTCAGACTTGGGTTCGAACTTTACAAGCAGTTTTCTGAGAATCTATGGGGCTAAACTGGCTGAAATTTTGTAATAGTGATAAGAATCGTTATACAAATCGAATTAAGTCACAAAATCTCCATAAAGTTGTAATTTTATAAAAATCATGATTTCTATGGACGCTAATTTCAGACTTGGGTTCGAACTATAAAAGCAGTTTTCTCAGGTTCTATGGGACCAAACTGGCTGAAATTTTGGAATAGTGATAAGAATCGTAATCCAAATCGAATTCAGTCACAAAATCACCATAAAGTTGTATTTTTAGAAAAATCATCTTTTTTATCGAGGCTAATTTGAGACTTGGGTTCGAACTTTAGAAGCAGTTTTCTCAGGTTCTATGGGGCCAAACTGGCTGAAATTTTGGAATAGTGACAAGAATCGTCATCCAAATCGAATTCAGTCACAAAATCTCCATAAAGTTGTATTTTTAGAAAAATCATCTTTTTTATGGAGATTTGAGACTTGGGTTCGAATTTTAGAAGCAGTTTTCTCAGGTTCTATGGGGCCAAACTGGCTGAAATTTTGGAATAGTGACATGAATCGTAATCCAAATCGAATCCAGTCACAAAATCTCCTTCAAGTTGTATTTTTAGAAAAATCATGATATTTATGGACGCCAATTTCAGACTTGCGTTCGAACTTTAGAAGCAGTTTTCTCAGGTTCTATGGGACCAAACCTGCTGAAATTTTGGAATAGTAATAAGAAACATAAACACGAGCTCCTTCAGCTCAACTTATGGAGAAATAGAATAATAACGAAAAAATTATTTATAAGTCTGCATATTGTAATCATTTATAATGTTAAATAATAAATAAATAAAACAAAATAAAAAAATAAAAAAAATCGTAATCCAAATCGAATTCAGTCACAAAATCTCCATGAAGTTGTTATTTTAGAAAAATCATGATTTTTATGGACGCTAATTTCAGACTTGGGTTCGAACTATAAAAACAGTTTTCTCAGGTTCTATGGGACCAAACTGGCTGAAATTTTGGAATAGTGATAAGAATCGTAATCCAAATCGAATTCAGTCACAAAATCACCATAAAGTTGTATTTTTAGATAAATCATCTTTTTTATGGAGGCTAATTGGAGACTGGGGTTCGAACTTTAGAAGCAGTTTTCTCAGGTTCTATGGGGCCAAACAGGCTGAAATTTTGGAATAGTGACAAGAATCGTAATCCAAATCGAATTCAGTCACAAAATCACCATAAAGTTGTATTTTTAGATAAATCATCTTTTTTATGGTGGCTAATTGGAGACTGGGGTTCGAACTTTAGAAGCAGTTTTCTCAGGTTCTATGGGGCCAAACTGGATGAAATTTTGGAATAGTGATAAGAAACATAAACACGAGCTCCTTCAGCTCAACTAATGGAGAAATAGAATAATAACGAAAAAATTATTTATAAGTCTGCATATTGTAATCATTTATAATGTTAAATAATAAATAAATAAAAAAAAAATAAAAAAATAAAAAAAATCGTAATCCAAATCGAATTCAGTCACAAAATCTCCATGAAGTTGTTATTTTAGAAAAATCATGATTTTAATGGACGCTTATTTCAGACTTGGGTTTGAACTTTAGAAGCAGTTTTCTCAGGCTCTATGGGACAAAACGGGCTGAATATTTGGAATAGTGATAAGAATCGTGGTTCAAATCGAATTCAGTCAGAAAATCTCCATAATGTTGAATTTTTAGAAAATTCATAATTTTTATCGACGCTAATTTCAGACTTGGGTTCGAACTTTACAAGCAGTTTTCTGAGAATCTATGGGACTAAACTGGCTGAAATTTTGTAATAGTGATGAGAATCGTTATCCAAATCGAATTAAGTCACAAAATCTCCATAAAGTTGTAATTTTATAAAAATCATGATTTCTATGGACGCTAATTTCAGACTTGGGTTCGAACTATAAAAGCAGTTTTCTCAGGTTCTATGGGACCAAACTGGCTGAAATTTTGGAATAGTGATAAGAATCGTAATCCAAATCGAATTCAGTCACAAAATCACCATAAAGTTGTATTTTTAGAAAAATCATCTTTTTTATGGAGGCTAATTTGAGACTTGGGTTCGAACTTTAGAAGCAGTTTTCTCAGGTTCTATCGGACCAAACTGGCTGAAATTTCGTTATAGTCATAAGAATCGTTATCCAAATCGAATTCAGTCTTAAAATCTCCATAAAGTTGTATTTTTAGAAAAATCATGATTTTTATGGACGCTGATTTCAGACTTGGGTTCGAACTTTAGAAGCAGTTTTCTCAGGTTCTATGGGACCAAACTGGCTGAAATTTTTTAATAGTTATAAGAATCGTTATCCAAATCGAATTAAGTCACAAAATCTCCATAAAGTTGTTATTTTAGAAAAATCATGATTTTTATGGACGCTAATTTCAGACTTGGGTTCGAACTATAAAAACAGTTTTCTCAGGTTCTATGGGACCAAACTGGCTGAAATTTTGGAATAGTGATAAGAATCGTAATCCAAATCGAATTCAGTCACAAAATCACCATAAAGTTGTATTTTTAGATAAATCATCTTTTTTATGGAGGCTAATTGGAGACTGGGGTTCGAACTTTAGAAGCAGTTTTCTCAGGTTCTATGGGGCCAAACAGGCTGAAATTTTGGAATAGTAATAAGAAACATAAACACGAGCTCCTTCAGCTCAACTTATGGAAAAATAGAATAATAACGAAAAAATTATTTATAAGTCTGCATATTGTAATAATTTATAATGTTAAATAATAAATAAATAAAAAAAAAATAAAAAAATTAAAAAAATCGTAATCCAAATCGAATTCAGTCACAAAATCTTCATAAAGTTGTTATTTTAGAAAAATCATGATTTTTATGGACGCTAATTTCAGACTTGGGTTCGAACTATAAAAACAGTTTTCTCAGGTTCTATGGGACCAAACTGGCTGAAATTTTTTAATAGTTATAAGAATCGTTTTCCAAATCGAATTCAGTTTTAAAATCTCCATAAAATTGTATTTTTAGAAAATTCATGATTTTTATGGACGCTAATTTCAGACTTGGGTTCGAACTTTAGAAGCAGTTTTCTCAGGCTGTATGGGACCAAACTGGCTGAAATTTTGTAATAGTGATAAGAATCTTTATCCAAATCGAATTCAGTAACAAAATCTCCATATAGTTGTATTTTTAGAAAAATCATCTTTTTTTGGAGGCTAATTTGAGACTTGGGTTTGAACTTTAGAAGCAGTTTTCTCAGGTTCTATGGGACCAAACTGGCTGAAATATTGAAATAGTGATTAGAATCGTTTTTCAAATCGAATTCAGTCACAAAATCTCCATAAAGTTGTATTTTTAGAAAAATCATGATTTTAATGGACACTAATTTCAGACTTGGGTTTGCACTTTAGAAGCAGTTTTCTCAGGCTCTATGGGACAAAACGTGCTGAATATTTGGAATAGTGATAAGAATCGTGGTTCAAATCGAATTCGGTCACAAAATCTCCATAATGTTAAATTTTTAGAAAAATCATAATTTTTATCGACGCTAATTTCAGACTTGGGTTCGAACTTTACAAACAGTTTTCTCAGAATCTATGGGACCAAACTGGCTGAAATTTTGTAATAGTGATAAAAATCGTTATCCAAATCAAATTAGGTCACAAAATCTCCATAAAGTTTTAATTTTAGAAAAATCATCTTTTTTATGGAGGTTAATTTGAGACTTGGGTTCGAACTTTAGAAGCAGTTTTCTCAGGTTCTATGGGGCCAAACTGGCTGAAATTTTGGAATAGTGATAAGAAACATAAACACGAGCTCCTTCAGCTCAACTTATGGAGAAATAGAATAATAACGAAAAAATTATTTATAAGTCTGCATATTGTAATCATTTATAATGTTAAATAATAAATAAATAAAAAAAAAATAAAAAAATAAAAAAAATCGTAATCCAAATCGAATTCAGTCACAAAATCTCCATGAAGTTGTTATTTTAGAAAAATCATGATTTTAATGGACGCTTATTTCAGACTTGGGTTTGAACTTTAGAAGCAGTTTTCTCAGGCTCTATGGGACAAAACGGGCTGAATATTTGGAATAGTGATAAGAATCGTGGTTCAAATCGAATTCAGTCAGAAAATCTCCATAATGTTGAATTTTTAGAAAATTCATAATTTTTATCGACGCTAATTTCAGACTTGGGTTCGAACTTTACAAGCAGTTTTCTGAGAATCTATGGGACTAAACTGGCTGAAATTTTGTAATAGTGATAAGAATCGTTATCCAAATCGAATTAAGTCACAAAATCTCCATAAAGTTGTAATTTTATAAAAATCATGATTTCTATGGACGCTAATTTCAGACTTGGGTTCGAACTATAAAAGCAGTTTTCTCAGGTTCTATGGGACCAAACTGGCTGAAATTTTGGAATAGTGATAAGAATCGTAATCCAAATCGAATTCAGTCACAAAATCACCATAAAGTTGTATTTTTAGAAAAATCATCTTTTTTATGGAGGCTAATTTGAGACTTGGGTTCGAACTTTAGAAGCAGTTTTCTCAGGTTCTATCGGACCAAACTGGCTGAAATTTCGTTATAGTCATAAGAATCGTTATCCAAATCGAATTCAGTCTTAAAATCTCCATAAAGTTGTATTTTTAGAAAAATCATGATTTTTATGGACGCTGATTTCAGACTTGGGTTCGAACTTTAGAAGCAGTTTTCTCAGGTTCTATGGGACCAAACTGGCTGAAATTTTTTAATAGTTATAAGAATCGTTATCCAAATCGAATTAAGTCACAAAATCTCCATAAAGTTGTTATTTTAGAAAAATCATGATTTTTATGGACGCTAATTTCAGACTTGGGTTCGAACTATAAAAACAGTTTTCTCAGGTTCTATGGGACCAAACTGGCTGAAATTTTTGAATAGTGATAAGAATCGTAATCCAAATCGAATTCAGTCACAAAATCACCATAAAGTTGTATTTTTAGATAAATCATCTTTTTTATGGAGGCTAATTGGAGACTGGGGTTCGAACTTTAGAAGCAGTTTTCTCAGGTTCTATGGGGCCAAACAGGCTGAAATTTTGGAATAGTAATAAGAAACATAAACACGAGCTCCTTCAGCTCAACTTATGGAAAAATAGAATAATAACGAAAAAATTATTTATAAGTCTGCATATTGTAATAATTTATAATGTTAAATAATAAATAAATAAAAAAAAAATAAAAAAATTAAAAAAATCGTAATCCAAATCGAATTCAGTCACAAAATCTTCATAAAGTTGTTATTTTAGAAAAATCATGATTTTTATGGACGCTAATTTCAGACTTGGGTTCGAACTATAAAAACAGTTTTCTCAGGTTCTATGGGACCAAACTGGCTGAAATTTTTTAATAGTTATAAGAATCGTTTTCCAAATCGAATTCAGTTTTAAAATCTCCATAAAGTTGTATTTTTAGAAAAATCATCTTTTTTATGGAGGCTAATTTGAGACTTGGGTTCGAACTTTAGAAGCAGTTTTCTCAGGTTCTATCGGACCAAACTGGCTGAAATTTTGTTATAGTCATAAGAATCGTTATCCAAATCGAATTCAGTCTTAAAATCTCCATAAAGTTGTATTTTTAGAAAAATCATGATTTTTTTGGACGCTAATTTCAGACTTGGGTTCGAACTTTAGAAGCAGTTTTCTCAGGTTCTATGGGACCAAACTGGCTGAAATTTTTTAATAGTTATAAGAATCGTTATCCAAATCGAATTAAGTCACAAAATCTCCATGAAGTTGTTATTTTAGAAAAATCATGATTTTTATGGACGCTAATTTCAGACTTGGGTTCGAACTATAAAAGCAGTTTTCTCAGGTTCTATGGGACCAAACTGGCTGAAATTTTGGAATAGTGATAAGAATCGTAATCCAAATCGAATTCAGTCACAAAATCACCATAAAGTTGTATTTTTAGAAAAATCATCTTTTTTATCGAGGCTAATTTGAGACTTGGGTTCGAACTTTAGAAGCAGTTTTCTCAGGTTCTATGGGGCCAAACTGGCTGAAATTTTGGAATAGTGACAAGAATCGTCATCCAAATCGAATTCAGTCACAAAATCTCCATAAAGTTGTATTTTTAGAAAAATCATCTTTTTTATGGAGGTTAATTTGAGACTTGGGTTCGAATTTTAGAAGCAGTTTTCTCAGGTTCTATGGGGCCAAACTGGCTGAAATTTTGGAATAGTGACATGAATCGTAATCCAAATCGAATCCAGTCACAAAATCTCCTTCAAGTTGTATTTTTAGAAAAATCATGATATTTATGGACGCCAATTTCAGACTTGCGTTCGAACTTTAGAAGCAGTTTTCTCAGGTTCTATGGGACCAAACCTGCTGAAATTTTGGAATAGTAATAAGAAACATAAACACGAGCTCCTTCAGCTCAACTTATGGAGAAATAGAATAATAACGAAAAAATTATTTATAAGTCTGCATATTGTAATCATTTATAATGTTAAATAATAAATAAATAAAAAAAAAATAAAAAAATTAAAAAAATCGTAATCCAAATCGAATTCAGTCACAAAATCTCCATGAAGTTGTTATTTTAGAAAAATCATGATTTTAATGGACGCTAATTTCAGACTTGGGTTTGAACTTTAGAAGCAGTTTTCTCAGGCTCTATGGGACAAAACGGGCTGAATATTTGGAATAGTGATAAGAATCGTGGTTCAAATCGAATTCAGTCAGAAAATCTCCATAATGTTAAATTTTTAGAAAATTCATAATTTTAATCGACGCTAATTTCAGACTTGGGTTCGAACTTTACAAGCAGTTTTCTGAGAATCTATGGGGCTAAACTGGCTGAAATTTTGTAATAGTGATAAGAATCGTTATACAAATCGAATTAAGTCACAAAATCTCCATAAAGTTGTAATTTTATAAAAATCATGATTTCTATGGACGCTAATTTCAGACTTGGGTTCGAACTATAAAAGCAGTTTTCTCAGGTTCTATGGGACCAAACTGGCTGAAATTTTGGAATAGTGATAAGAATCGTAATCCAAATCGAATTCAGTCACAAAATCACCATAAAGTTGTATTTTTAGAAAAATCATCTTTTTTATCGAGGCTAATTTGAGACTTGGGTTCGAACTTTAGAAGCAGTTTTCTCAGGTTCTATGGGGCCAAACTGGCTGAAATTTTGGAATAGTGACAAGAATCGTCATCCAAATCGAATTCAGTCACAAAATCTCCATAAAGTTGTATTTTTAGAAAAATCATCTTTTTTATGGAGATTTGAGACTTGGGTTCGAATTTTAGAAGCAGTTTTCTCAGGTTCTATGGGGCCAAACTGGCTGAAATTTTGGAATAGTGACATGAATCGTAATCCAAATCGAATCCAGTCACAAAATCTCCTTCAAGTTGTATTTTTAGAAAAATCATGATATTTATGGACGCCAATTTCAGACTTGCGTTCGAACTTTAGAAGCAGTTTTCTCAGGTTCTATGGGACCAAACCTGCTGAAATTTTGGAATAGTAATAAGAAACATAAACACGAGCTCCTTCAGCTCAACTTATGGAGAAATAGAATAATAACGAAAAAATTATTTATAAGTCTGCATATTGTAATCATTTATAATGTTAAATAATAAATAAATAAAACAAAATAAAAAAATAAAAAAAATCGTAATCCAAATCGAATTCAGTCACAAAATCTCCATGAAGTTGTTATTTTAGAAAAATCATGATTTTTATGGACGCTAATTTCAGACTTGGGTTCGAACTATAAAAACAGTTTTCTCAGGTTCTATGGGACCAAACTGGCTGAAATTTTGGAATAGTGATAAGAATCGTAATCCAAATCGAATTCAGTCACAAAATCACCATAAAGTTGTATTTTTAGATAAATCATCTTTTTTATGGAGGCTAATTGGAGACTGGGGTTCGAACTTTAGAAGCAGTTTTCTCAGGTTCTATGGGGCCAAACAGGCTGAAATTTTGGAATAGTGACAAGAATCGTAATCCAAATCGAATTCAGTCACAAAATCACCATAAAGTTGTATTTTTAGATAAATCATCTTTTTTATGGTGGCTAATTGGAGACTGGGGTTCGAACTTTAGAAGCAGTTTTCTCAGGTTCTATGGGGCCAAACTGGATGAAATTTTGGAATAGTGATAAGAAACATAAACACGAGCTCCTTCAGCTCAACTTATGGAGAAATAGAATAATAACGAAAAAATTATTTATAAGTCTGCATATTGTAATCATTTATAATGTTAAATAATAAATAAATAAAAAAAAAATAAAAAAATAAAAAAAATCGTAATCCAAATCGAATTCAGTCACAAAATCTCCATGAAGTTGTTATTTTAGAAAAATCATGATTTTAATGGACGCTTATTTCAGACTTGGGTTTGAACTTTAGAAGCAGTTTTCTCAGGCTCTATGGGACAAAACGGGCTGAATATTTGGAATAGTGATAAGAATCGTGGTTCAAATCGAATTCAGTCAGAAAATCTCCATAATGTTGAATTTTTAGAAAATTCATAATTTTTATCGACGCTAATTTCAGACTTGGGTTCGAACTTTACAAGCAGTTTTCTGAGAATCTATGGGACTAAACTGGCGGAAATTTTGTAATAGTGATAAGAATCGTTATCCAAATCGAATTAAGTCACAAAATCTCCATAAAGTTGTAATTTTATAAAAATCATGATTTCTATGGACGCTAATTTCAGACTTGGGTTCGAACTATAAAAGCAGTTTTCTCAGGTTCTATGGGACCAAACTGGCTGAAATTTTGGAATAGTGATAAGAATCGTAATCCAAATCGAATTCAGTCACAAAATCACCATAAAGTTGTATTTTTAGAAAAATCATCTTTTTTATGGAGGCTAATTTGAGACTTGGGTTCGAACTTTAGAAGCAGTTTTCTCAGGTTCTATCGGACCAAACTGGCTGAAATTTCGTTATAGTCATAAGAATCGTTATCCAAATCGAATTCAGTCTTAAAATCTCCATAAAGTTGTATTTTTAGAAAAATCATGATTTTTATGGACGCTGATTTCAGACTTGGGTTCGAACTTTAGAAGCAGTTTTCTCAGGTTCTATGGGACCAAACTGGCTGAAATTTTTTAATAGTTATAAGAATCGTTATCCAAATCGAATTAAGTCACAAAATCTCCATAAAGTTGTTATTTTAGAAAAATCATGATTTTTATGGACGCTAATTTCAGACTTGGGTTCGAACTATAAAAACAGTTTTCTCAGGTTCTATGGGACCAAACTGGCTGAAATTTTGGAATAGTGATAAGAATCGTAATCCAAATCGAATTCAGTCACAAAATCACCATAAAGTTGTATTTTTAGATAAATCATCTTTTTTATGGAGGCTAATTGGAGACTGGGGTTCGAACTTTAGAAGCAGTTTTCTCAGGTTCTATGGGGCCAAACAGGCTGAAATTTTGGAATAGTAATAAGAAACATAAACACGAGCTCCTTCAGCTCAACTTATGGAAAAATAGAATAATAACGAAAAAATTATTTATAAGTCTGCATATTGTAATAATTTATAATGTTAAATAATAAATAAATAAAAAAAAAATAAAAAAATTAAAAAAATCGTAATCCAAATCGAATTCAGTCACAAAATCTTCATAAAGTTGTTATTTTAGAAAAATCATGATTTTTATGGACGCTAATTTCAGACTTGGGTTCGAACTATAAAAACAGTTTTCTCAGGTTCTATGGGACCAAACTGGCTGAAATTTTTTAATAGTTATAAGAATCGTTTTCCAAATCGAATTCAGTTTTAAAATCTCCATAAAATTGTATTTTTAGAAAATTCATGATTTTTATGGACGCTAATTTCAGACTTGGGTTCGAACTTTAGAAGCAGTTTTCTCAGGCTGTATGGGACCAAACTGGCTGAAATTTTGTAATAGTGATAAGAATCTTTATCCAAATCGAATTCAGTAACAAAATCTCCATATAGTTGTATTTTTAGAAAAATCATCTTTTTTTGGAGGCTAATTTGAGACTTGGGTTTGAACTTTAGAAGCAGTTTTCTCAGGTTCTATGGGACCAAACTGGCTGAAATATTGAAATAGTGATTAGAATCGTTTTTCAAATCGAATTCAGTCACAAAATCTCCATAAAGTTGTATTTTTAGAAAAATCATGATTTTAATGGACACTAATTTCAGACTTGGGTTTGCACTTTAGAAGCAGTTTTCTCAGGCTCTATGGGACAAAACGTGCTGAATATTTGGAATAGTGATAAGAATCGTGGTTCAAATCGAATTCGGTCACAAAATCTCCATAATGTTAAATTTTTAGAAAAATCATAATTTTTATCGACGCTAATTTCAGACTTGGGTTCGAACTTTACAAACAGTTTTCTCAGAATCTATGGGACCAAACTGGCTGAAATTTTGTAATAGTGATAAAAATCGTTATCCAAATCAAATTAGGTCACAAAATCTCCATAAAGTTTTAATTTTAGAAAAATCATCTTTTTTATGGAGGTTAATTTGAGACTTGGGTTCGAACTTTAGAAGCAGTTTTCTCAGGTTCTATGGGGCCAAACTGGCTGAAATTTTGGAATAGTGACAAGAATCGTAATCCAAATCGAATTCAGTCACAGAATCTCCTTTAAGTTGTATTTTTAGAAAAATCATGATATTTATGGACGCCAATTTCAGACTTGGGTTCGAACTTTAGAAGCAGTTTTCTCAGGTTCTATGGGGCCAAACTGGCTGAAATTTTGGAAAAGTGATAAGAATCGTAATCCAAATCGAATTCAGTCACAAAATCTCCATAAAGTTGTATTTTTAGAAAAATCATCTTTTTTATGGAGGTTAATTTGAGACTTGGGTTCGAATTTTAGAAGCAGTTTTCTCAAGTTCTATGGGGCCAAACTGGCTGAAATTTTGGAATAGTGACATGAATCGTAATCCAAATCGAATCCAGTCACAAAATCTCCTTCAAGTTGTATTTTTAGAAAAATCATGATATTTATGGACGCCAATTTCAGACTTGCGTTCGAACTTTAGAAGCAGTTTTCTCAGGTTCTATGGGACCAAACCTGCTGAAATTTTGGAATAGTAATAAGAAACATAAACACGAGCTCCTTCAGCTCAACTTATGGAGAAATAGAATAATAACGAAAAAATTATTGATAAGTCTGCATATTGTAATCATTTATAATGTTAAATAATAAATAAATAAAAAAAAATAAAAAAATAAAAAAAATCGTAATCCAAATCGAATTCAGTCACAAAATCTCCATGAAGTTGTTATTTTAGAAAAATCATGATTTTTATGGACGCTAATTTCAGACTTGGGTTCGAACTATAAAAACAGTTTTCTCAGGTTCTATGGGACCAAACTGGCTGAAATTTTGGAATAGTGATAAGAATCGTAATCCAAATCGAATTCAGTCACAAAATCACCATAAAGTTGTATTTTTAGATAAATCATCTTTTTTATGGAGGCTAATTGGAGACTGGGGTTCGAACTTTAGAAGCAGTTTTCTCAGGTTCTATGGGGCCAAACAGGCTGAAATTTTGGAATAGTGACAAGAATCGTAATCCAAATCGAATTCAGTCACAAAATCACCATAAAGTTGTATTTTTAGATAAATCATCTTTTTTATGGAGGCTAATTGGAGACTGGGGTTCGAACTTTAGAAGCAGTTTTCTCAGGTTCTATGGGGCCAAACTGGATGAAATTTTGGAATAGTGATAAGAAACATAAACACGAGCTCGTTCAGCTCAACTTATGGAGAAATAGAATAATAACGAAAAAATTATTTATAAGTCTGCATATTGTAATCATTTATAATGTTAAATAATAAATAAATAAAAAAAAAATAAAAAAATTAAAAAAATCGTAATCCAAATCGAATTCAGTCACAAAATCTCCATGAAGTTGTTATTTTAGAAAAATCATGATTTTAATGGACGCTAATTTCAGACTTGGGTTTGAACTTTAGAAGCAGTTTTCTCAGGCTCTATGGGACAAAACGGGCTGAATATTTGGAATAGTGATAAGAATCGTGGTTCAAATCGAATTCAGTCAGAAAATCTCCATAATGTTGAATTTTTAGAAAATTCATAATTTTAATCGACGCTAATTTCAGACTTGGGTTCGAACTTTACAAGCAGTTTTCTGAGAATCTATGGGGCTAAACTGGCTGAAATTTTGTAATAGTGATAAGAATCGTTATACAAATCGAATTAAGTCACAAAATCTCCATAAAGTTGTAATTTTATAAAAATCATGATTTCTATGGACGCTAATTTCAGACTTGGGTTCGAACTATAAAAGCAGTTTTCTCAGGTTCTATGGGACCAAACTGGCTGAAATTTTGGAATAGTGATAAGAATCGTAATCAAATCGAATTCAGTCACAAAATCACCATAAAGTTGTATTTTTAGAAAAATCATCTTTTTTATGGAGGCTAATTTGAGACTTGGGTTCGAACTTTAGAAGCAGTTTTCTCAGGTTCTATCGGACCAAACTGGCTGAAATTTTGTTATAGTCATAAGAATCGTTATCCAAATCGAATTCAGTCTTAAAATCTCCATAAAGTTGTATTTTTAGAAAAATCATGATTTTTATGGACGCTAATTTCAGACTTGGGTTCGAACTTTAGAAGCAGTTTTCCCAGGTTCTATGGGACCAAACTGGCTGAAATTTTTTAATAGTTATAAGAATCGTTATCCAAATCGAATTAAGTCACAAAATCTCCATGAAGTTGTTATTTTAGAAAAATCATGATTTTTATGGACGCTAATTTCAGACTTGGGTTCGAACTATAAAAACAGTTTTCTCAGGTTCTATGGGACCAAACTGGCTGAAATTTTGGAATAGTGATAAGAATCGTTTTCCAAATCGAATTCAGTTTTAAAATCTCCATAAAGTTGTATTTTTAGAAAATTCATGATTTTTATGGACGCTTATTTCAGACTTGGGTTCGAACTTTAGAAGCAGTTTTCTCAGGCTGTATGGGACCAAACTGGCTGAAATTTTGTAATAGTGATAAGAATCTTTATCCAAATCGAATTCAGTCACAAAATCTCCATATAGTTGTATTTTTAGAAAAATCATCTTTTTTTGGAGGCTATTTTGAGACTTGGGTTTGAACTTTAGAAGCAGTTTTCTCAGGTTCTATGGGACCAAACTGGCTGAAATTTTGGAAGAGTGATAAGAATCGTTATCCAAATCGAATTAAGTCACAAAATCTCCATAAAGTTGTAATTTTATAAAAATCATGATTTCTATGGACGCTTATTTCAGACTTGGGTTCGAACTATAAAAGCAGTTTTCTCAGGTTCTATGGGACCAAACTGGCTGAAATTTTGGAATAGTGATAAGAATCGTAATCCAAATCGAATTCAGTCTTAAAATCACCATAAAGTTGTATTTTTAGAAAAATCATCTTTTTTATGGAGGCTAATTTGAGACTTGGGTTCGAACTTTAGAAGCAGTTTTCTCAGGTTCTATCGGACCAAACTGGCTGAAATTTTGTTATAGTCATAAGAATCGTTATCCAAATCGAATTCAGTCTTAAAAATCTCCATAAAGTTGTATTTTTAGAAAAATCATGATTTTTATGGACGCTAATTTCAGACTTGGGTTCGAACTTTAGAAGCAGTTTTCTCAGGTTCTATGGGACCAAACTGGCTGAAATTTTTTAATAGTTATAAGAATCGTTATCCAAATCGAATTAAGTCACAAAATCTCCATGAAGTTGTTATTTTAGAAAAATCATGATTTTTATGGACGCTAATTTCAGACTTGGGTTCGAACTATAAAAACAGTTTTCTCAGGTTCTATGGGACCAAACTGGCTGAAATTTTTGAATAGTGATAAGAATCGTAATCCAAATCGAATTCAGTCACAAAATCACCATAAAGTTGTATTTTTAGATAAATCATCTTTTTTATGGAGGCTAATTGGAGACTGGGGTTCGAACTTTAGAAGCAGTTTTCTCAGGTTCTATGGGGCCAAACTGGATGAAATTTTGGAATAGTGATAAGAAACATAAACACGAGCTCGTTCAGCTCAACTTATGGAGAAATAGAATAATAACGAAAAAATTATTTATAAGTCTGCATATTGTAATCATTTATAATGTTAAATAATAAATAAATAAAAAAAAAATAAAAAAATTAAAAAAATCGTAATCCAAATCGAATTCAGTCACAAAATCTCCATGAAGTTGTTATTTTAGAAAAATCATGATTTTAATGGACGCTAATTTCAGACTTGGGTTTGAACTTTAGAAGCAGTTTTCTCAGGCTCTATGGGACAAAACGGGCTGAATATTTGGAATAGTGATAAGAATCGTGGTTCAAATCGAATTCAGTCAGAAAATCTCCATAATGTTGAATTTTTAGAAAATTCATAATTTTAATCGACGCTAATTTCAGACTTGGGTTCGAACTTTACAAGCAGTTTTCTGAGAATCTATGGGGCTAAACTGGCTGAAATTTTGTAATAGTGATAAGAATCGTTATACAAATCGAATTAAGTCACAAAATCTCCATAAAGTTGTAATTTTATAAAAATCATGATTTCTATGGACGCTAATTTCAGACTTGGGTTCGAACTATAAAAGCAGTTTTCTCAGGTTCTATGGGACCAAACTGGCTGAAATTTTGGAATAGTGATAAGAATCGTAATCAAATCGAATTCAGTCACAAAATCACCATAAAGTTGTATTTTTAGAAAAATCATCTTTTTTATGGAGGCTAATTTGAGACTTGGGTTCGAACTTTAGAAGCAGTTTTCTCAGGTTCTATCGGACCAAACTGGCTGAAATTTTGTTATAGTCATAAGAATCGTTATCCAAATCGAATTCAGTCTTAAAATCTCCATAAAGTTGTATTTTTAGAAAAATCATGATTTTTATGGACGCTAATTTCAGACTTGGGTTCGAACTTTAGAAGCAGTTTTCCCAGGTTCTATGGGACCAAACTGGCTGAAATTTTTTAATAGTTATAAGAATCGTTATCCAAATCGAATTAAGTCACAAAATCTCCATGAAGTTGTTATTTTAGAAAAATCATGATTTTTATGGACGCTAATTTCAGACTTGGGTTCGAACTATAAAAACAGTTTTCTCAGGTTCTATGGGACCAAACTGGCTGAAATTTTGGAATAGTGATAAGAATCGTTTTCCAAATCGAATTCAGTTTTAAAATCTCCATAAAGTTGTATTTTTAGAAAATTCATGATTTTTATGGACGCTTATTTCAGACTTGGGTTCGAACTTTAGAAGCAGTTTTCTCAGGCTGTATGGGACCAAACTGGCTGAAATTTTGTAATAGTGATAAGAATCTTTATCCAAATCGAATTCAGTCACAAAATCTCCATAAAGTTGTATTTTTAGAAAAATCATCTTTTTTTGGAGGCTATTTTGAGACTTGGGTTTGAACTTTAGAAGCAGTTTTCTCAGGTTCTATGGGACCAAACTGGCTGAAATTTTGGAAGAGTGATAAGAATCGTTATCCAAATCGAATTAAGTCACAAAATCTCCATAAAGTTGTAATTTTATAAAAATCATGATTTCTATGGACGCTTATTTCAGACTTGGGTTCGAACTATAAAAGCAGTTTTCTCAGGTTCTATGGGACCAAACTGGCTGAAATTTTGGAATAGTGATAAGAATCGTAATCCAAATCGAATTCAGTCTTAAAATCACCATAAAGTTGTATTTTTAGAAAAATCATCTTTTTTATGGAGGCTAATTTGAGACTTGGGTTCGAACTTTAGAAGCAGTTTTCTCAGGTTCTATCGGACCAAACTGGCTGAAATTTTGTTATAGTCATAAGAATCGTTATCCAAATCGAATTCAGTCTTAAAAATCTCCATAAAGTTGTATTTTTAGAAAAATCATGATTTTTATGGACGCTAATTTCAGACTTGGGTTCGAACTTTAGAAGCAGTTTTCTCAGGTTCTATGGGACCAAACTGGCTGAAATTTTTTAATAGTTATAAGAATCGTTATCCAAATCGAATTAAGTCACAAAATCTCCATGAAGTTGTTATTTTAGAAAAATCATGATTTTTATGGACGCTAATTTCAGACTTGGGTTCGAACTATAAAAACAGTTTTCTCAGGTTCTATGGGACCAAACTGGCTGAAATTTTTGAATAGTGATAAGAATCGTAATCCAAATCGAATTCAGTCACAAAATCACCATAAAGTTGTATTTTTAGATAAATCATCTTTTTTATGGAGGCTAATTGGAGACTGGGGTTCGAACTTTAGAAGCAATTTTCTCAGGTTCTATGGGGCCAAACAGGCTGAAATTTTGGAATAGTAATAAGAAACATAAACACGAGCTCCTTAAGCTCAACTTATGGAGAAATAGAATAATAACGAAAAAATTATTTATAAGTCTGCATATTGTAATAATTTATAATGTTAAATAATAAATAAATAAAAAAAAAAAAAAAAATTAAAAAAATCGTAATCCAAATCGAATTCAGTCACAAAATCTTCATAAAGTTGTTATTTTATAAAATCATGATTTTTATGGACGCTAATTTCAGACTTGGGTTCGAACTATAAAAACAGTTTTCTCAGGTTCTATGGGACCAAACTGGCTGAAATTTTGGAATAGTGATAAGAATCGTTTTCCAAATCGAATTCAGTTTTAAAATCTCCATAAAGTTGTATTTTTAGAAAATTCATGATTTTTATGGACGCTAATTTCAGACTTGGGTTTGAACTTTAGAAGCAGTTTTCTCAGGTTCTATGGGGCCAAACTGGCTGAAATTTTGGAAAAGTGATAAGAATCGTAATCCAAATCGAATTCAGTCACAAAATCTCCATAAAGTTGTATTTTTAGAAAAATCATCTTTTTTATGGAGGTTAATTTGAGACTTGGGTTCGAATTTTAGAAGCAGTTTTCTCAAGTTCTATGGGGCCAAACTGGCTGAAATTTTGGAATAGTGACATGAATCGTAATCCAAATCGAATCCAGTCACAAAATCTCCTTCAAGTTGTATTTTTAGAAAAATCATGATATTTATGGACGCCAATTTCAGACTTGCGTTCGAACTTTAGAAGCAGTTTTCTCAGGTTCTATGGGACCAAACCTGCTGAAATTTTGGAATAGTAATAAGAAACATAAACACGAGCTCCTTCAGCTCAACTTATGGAGAAATAGAATAATAACGAAAAAATTATTGATAAGTCTGCATATTGTAATCATTTATAATGTTAAATAATAAATAAATAAAAAAAAATAAAAAAATAAAAAAAATCGTAATCCAAATCGAATTCAGTCACAAAATCTCCATGAAGTTGTTATTTTAGAAAAATCATGATTTTTATGGACGCTAATTTCAGACTTGGGTTCGAACTATAAAAACAGTTTTCTCAGGTTCTATGGGACCAAACTGGCTGAAATTTTGGAATAGTGATAAGAATCGTAATCCAAATCGAATTCAGTCACAAAATCACCATAAAGTTGTATTTTTAGATAAATCATCTTTTTTATGGAGGCTAATTGGAGACTGGGGTTCGAACTTTAGAAGCAGTTTTCTCAGGTTCTATGGGGCCAAACAGGCTGAAATTTTGGAATAGTGACAAGAATCGTAATCCAAATCGAATTCAGTCACAAAATCACCATAAAGTTGTATTTTTAGATAAATCATCTTTTTTATGGAGGCTAATTGGAGACTGGGGTTCGAACTTTAGAAGCAGTTTTCTCAGGTTCTATGGGGCCAAACTGGATGAAATTTTGGAATAGTGATAAGAAACATAAACACGAGCTCGTTCAGCTCAACTTATGGAGAAATAGAATAATAACGAAAAAATTATTTATAAGTCTGCATATTGTAATCATTTATAATGTTAAATAATAAATAAATAAAAAAAAAATAAAAAAATTAAAAAAATCGTAATCCAAATCGAATTCAGTCACAAAATCTCCATGAAGTTGTTATTTTAGAAAAATCATGATTTTAATGGACGCTAATTTCAGACTTGGGTTTGAACTTTAGAAGCAGTTTTCTCAGGCTCTATGGGACAAAACGGGCTAAATATTTGGAATAGTGATAAGAATCGTGGTTCAAATCGAATTCAGTCAGAAAATCTCCATAATGTTGAATTTTTAGAAAATTCATAATTTTAATCGACGCTAATTTCAGACTTGGGTTCGAACTTTACAAGCAGTTTTCTGAGAATCTATGGGGCTAAACTGGCTGAAATTTTGTAATAGTGATAAGAATCGTTATACAAATCGAATTAAGTCACAAAATCTCCATAAAGTTGTAATTTTATAAAAATCATGATTTCTATGGACGCTAATTTCAGACTTGGGTTCGAACTATAAAAGCAGTTTTCTCAGGTTCTATGGGACCAAACTGGCTGAAATTTTGGAATAGTGATAAGAATCGTAATCAAATCGAATTCAGTCACAAAATCACCATAAAGTTGTATTTTTAGAAAAATCATCTTTTTTATGGAGGCTAATTTGAGACTTGGGTTCGAACTTTAGAAGCAGTTTTCTCAGGTTCTATCGGACCAAACTGGCTGAAATTTTGTTATAGTCATAAGAATCGTTATCCAAATCGAATTCAGTCTTAAAATCTCCATAAAGTTGTATTTTTAGAAAAATCATGATTTTTATGGACGCTAATTTCAGACTTGGGTTCGAACTTTAGAAGCAGTTTTCCCAGGTTCTATGGGACCAAACTGGCTGAAATTTTTTAATACGCTAATTTCAGACTTGGGTTCGAACTATAAAAACAGTTTTCTCAGGTTCTATGGGACCAAACTGGCTGAAATTTTGGAATAGTGATAAGAATCGTTTTCCAAATCGAATTCAGTTTTAAAATCTCCATAAAGTTGTATTTTTAGAAAATTCATGATTTTTATGGACGCTAATTTCAGACTTGGGTTTGAACTTTAGAAGCAGTTTTCTCAGGTTCTATGGGGCCAAACTGGCTGAAATTTTGGAAAAGTGATAAGAATCGTAATCCAAATCGAATTCAGTCACAAAATCTCCATAAAGTTGTATTTTTAGAAATTTTGGAATAGTAATAAGAAACATAAACACGAGCTCCTTCAGCTCAACTTATGGAGAAATAGAATAATAACGAAAAAATTATTTATAAGTCTGCATATTGTAATAATTTATAATGTTAAATAATAAATAAATAAAAAAAAGAAAAAAAAATTAAAAAAATCGTAATCCAAATCGAATTCAGTCACAAAATCTTCATAAAGTTGTTATTTTATAAAATCATGATTTTTATGGACGCTAATTTCAGACTTGGGTTCGAACTATAAAAACAGTTTTCTCAGGTTCTATGGGACCAAACTGGCTGAAATTTTGGAATAGTGATAAGAATCGTTTTCCAAATCGAATTCAGTTTTAAAATCTCCATAAAGTTGTATTTTTAGAAAATTCATGATTTTTATGGACGCTATTTTCAGACTTGGGTTTGAACTTTAGAAGCAGTTTTCTCAGGTTCTATGGGGCCAAACTGGCTGAAATTTTGGAAAAGTGATAAGAATCGTAATCCAAATCGAATTCAGTCACAAAATCTCCATAAAGTTGTATTTTTAGAAAAATCATCTTTTTTATGGAGGTTAATTTGAGACTTGGGTTCGAATTTTAGAAGCAGTTTTCTCAAGTTCTATGGGGCCAAACTGGCTGAAATTTTGGAATAGTGACATGAATCGTAATCCAAATCGAATCCAGTCACAAAATCTCCTTCAAGTTGTATTTTTAGAAAAATCATGATATTTATGGACGCCAATTTCAGACTTGCGTTCGAACTTTAGAAGCAGTTTTCTCAGGTTCTATGGGACCAAACCTGCTGAAATTTTGGAATAGTAATAAGAAACATAAACACGAGCTCCTTCAGCTCAACTTATGGAGCAATAGAATAATAACGAAAAAATTATTGATAAGTCTGCATATTGTAATCATTTATAATGTTAAATAATAAATAAATAAAAAAAAATAAAAAAATAAAAAAAATCGTAATCCAAATCGAATTCAGTCACAAAATCTCCATGAAGTTGTTATTTTAGAAAAATCATGATTTTTATGGACGCTAATTTCAGACTTGGGTTCGAACTATAAAAACAGTTTTCTCAGGTTCTATGGGACCAAACTGGCTGAAATTTTGGAATAGTGACAAGAATCGTAATCCAAATCGAATTCAGTCACAAAATCTCCATGAAGTTGTTATTTTAGAAAAATCATGATTTTAATGGACGCTAATTTCAAACTTGGGTTTGAACTTTAGAAGCAGTTTTCTCAGGCTCTATGGGACAAAACGGGCTGAATATTTGGAATAGTGATAAGAATCGTGGTTCAAATCGAATTCAGTCAGAAAATCTCCATAATGTTGAATTTTTAGAAAATTCATAATTTTAATCGACGCTAATTTCAGACTTGGGTTCGAACTTTACAAGCAGTTTTCTGAGAATCTATGGGGCTAAACTGGCTGAAATTTTGTAATAGTGATAAGAATCGTTATACAAATCGAATTAAGTCACAAAATCTCCATAAAGTTGTAATTTTATAAAAATCATGATTTCTATGGACGCTAATTTCAGACTTGGGTTCGAACTATAAAAGCAGTTTTCTCAGGTTCTATGGGACCAAACTGGCTGAAATTTTGGAATAGTGATAAGAATCGTAATCCAAATCGAATTCAGTCACAAAATCACCATTAAGTTGTATTTTTAGAAAAATCATCTTTTTTATGGAGGCTAATTTGAGACTTGGGTTCGAACTTTAGAAGCAGTTTTCTCAGGTTCTATGGGGCCAAACTGGCTGAAATTTTGGAATAGTGACAAGAATCGTCATCCAAATCAAATTCAGTCACAAAATCTCCATAAAGTTGTATTTTTAGAAAAATCATCTTTTTTATGGAGGTTAATTTGAGACTTGGGTTCGAATTTTAGAAGCAGTTTTCTCAGGTTCTATGGGGCCAAACTGGCTGAAATTTTGGAATAGTGACATGAATCGTAATCCAAATCGAATCCAGTCACAAAATCTCCTTCAAGTTGTATTTTTAGAAAAATCATGATATTTATGGACGCCAATTTCAGACTTGCGTTCGAACTTTAGAAGCAGTTTTCTCAGGTTCTATGGGACCAAACCTGCTAAAATTTTGGAATAGTAATAAGAAACATAAACACGAGCTCCTTCAGCTCAACTTATGGAGAAATAGAATAATAACGAAAACATTATTTATAAGTCTGCATATTGTAATAATTTATAATGTTAAATAATAAATAAATAAAAAAAAAATAAAAAAATTAAAAAAATCGTAATCCAAATCGAATTCAGTCACAAAATCTTCATAAAGTTGTTATTTTATAAAATCATGATTTTTATGGACGCTAATTTCAGACTTGGGTTCGAACTATAAAAACAGTTTTCTCAGGTTCTATGGGACCAAACTGGCTGAAATTTTGGAATAGTGATAAGAATCGTTTTCCAAATCGAATTCAGTTTTAAAATCTCCATAAAGTTGTATTTTTAAAAAATTCATGATTTTTATGGACGCTAATTTCAGACTTGGGTTTGAACTTTAGAAGCAGTTTTCTCAGGTTCTATGGGACCAAACTGGCTGAAATATTGAAATAGTGATTAGAATCGTTATTCAAATCGAATTCAGTCACAAAATCTCCATAAAGTTGTATTTTTAGAAAAGTCATGATTTTAATGGACGCTAATTTCAGACTTGGGTTTGCACTTTAGAAGCAGTTTTCTCAGGCTCTATGGGACAAAACGGGCTGAATATTTGGAATAGTGATAAGAATCGTGGTTCAAATCGAATTCAGTCACAAAATCTCCATAATGTTAAATTTTTAGAAAAATCATAATTTTTATCGACGCTAATTTCAGACTTGGGTTCGAACTTTACAAACAATTTTCTCAGAATCTATGGGACCAAACTGGCTGAAATTTTGTAATAGTGATAAAAATCGTTATCCAAATCAAATTAAGTCACAAAATCTCCATAAAGTTTTAATTTTAGAAAAATCATCTTTTTTATGGAGGTTAATTTGAGACTTGGGTTCGAACTTTAGAAGCAGTTTTCTCAGGTTCTATGGGGCCAAACTGGCTGAAATTTTGGAATAGTGACAAGAATCGTAATCCAAATCGAATTCAGTCACAGAATCTCCTTTAAGTTGTATTTTTAGAAAAATCATGATATTTATGGACCCCAATTTCAGACTTGGGTTCGAACTTTAGAAGCAGTTTTCTCAGGTTCTATGGGGCCAAACTGGCTGAAATTTTGGAAAAGTGATAAGAATCGTAATCCAAATCGAATTCAGTTTTAAAATCTCCATAAAGTTGTATTTTTAGAAAATTCATGATTTTTATGGACGCTAATTTCAGACTTGGGTTTGAACTTTAGAAGCAGTTTTCTCAGGTTCTATGGGGCCAAACTGGCTGAAATTTTGGAAAAGTGATAAGAATCGTAATCCAAATCGAATTCAGTCACAAAATCTCCATAAAGTTGTATTTTTAGAAATTTTGGAATAGTAATAAGAAACATAAACACGAGCTCCTTCAGCTCAACTTATGGAGAAATAGAATAATAACGAAAAAATTATTTATAAGTCTGCATATTGTAATAATTTATAATGTTAAATAATAAATAAATAAAAAAAATAAAAAAAAATTAAAAAAATCGTAATCCAAATCGAATTCAGTCACAAAATCTTCATAAAGTTGTTATTTTATAAAATCATGATTTTTATGGACGCTAATTTCAGACTTGGGTTCGAACTATAAAAACAGTTTTCTCAGGTTCTATGGGACCAAACTGGCTGAAATTTTGGAATAGTGATAAGAATCGTTTTCCAAATCGAATTCAGTTTTAAAATCTCCATAAAGTTGTATTTTTAGAAAATTCATGATTTTTATGGACGCTATTTTCAGACTTGGGTTTGAACTTTAGAAGCAGTTTTCTCAGGTTCTATGGGGCCAAACTGGCTGAAATTTTGGAAAAGTGATAAGAATCGTAATCCAAATCGAATTCAGTCACAAAATCTCCATAAAGTTGTATTTTTAGAAAAATCATCTTTTTTATGGAGGTTAATTTGAGACTTGGGTTCGAATTTTAGAAGCAGTTTTCTCAAGTTCTATGGGGCCAAACTGGCTGAAATTTTGGAATAGTGACATGAATCGTAATCCAAATCGAATCCAGTCACAAAATCTCCTTCAAGTTGTATTTTTAGAAAAATCATGATATTTATGGACGCCAATTTCAGACTTGCGTTCGAACTTTAGAAGCAGTTTTCTCAGGTTCTATGGGACCAAACCTGCTAAAATTTTGGAATAGTAATAAGAAACATAAACACGAGCTCCTTCAGCTCAACTTATGGAGAAATAGAATAATAACGAAAACATTATTTATAAGTCTGCATATTGTAATAATTTATAATGTTAAATAATAAATAAATAAAAAAAAAATAAAAAAATTAGAAAAATCGTAATCCAAATCGAATTCAGTCACAAAATCTTCATAAAGTTGTTATTTTATAAAATCATGATTTTTATGGACGCTAATTTCAGACTTGGGTTCGAACTATAAAAACAGTTTTCTCAGGTTCTATGGGACCAAACTGGCTGAAATTTTGGAATAGTGATAAGAATCGTTTTCCAAATCGAATTCAGTTTTAAAATCTCCATAAAGTTGTATTTTTAAAAAATTCATGATTTTTATGGACGCTAATTTCAGACTTGGGTTTGAACTTTAGAAGCAGTTTTCTCAGGTTCTATGGGACCAAACTGGCTGAAATATTGAAATAGTGATTAGAATCGTTATTCAAATCGAATTCAGTCACAAAATCTCCATAAAGTTGTATTTTTAGAAAAGTCATGATTTTAATGGACGCTAATTTCAGACTTGGGTTTGCACTTTAGAAGCAGTTTTCTCAGGCTCTATGGGACAAAACGGGCTGAATATTTGGAATAGTGATAAGAATCGTGGTTCAAATCGAATTCAGTCACAAAATCTCCATAATGTTAAATTTTTAGAAAAATCATAATTTTTATCGACGCTAATTTCAGACTTGGGTTCGAACTTTACAAACAATTTTCTCAGAATCTATGGGACCAAACTGGCTGAAATTTTGTAATAGTGATAAGAATCGTAATCCAAATCAAATTAAGTCACAAAATCTCCATAAAGTTTTAATTTTAGAAAAATCATCTTTTTTATGGAGGTTAATTTGAGACTTGGGTTCGAACTTTAGAAGCAGTTTTCTCAGGTTCTATGGGGCCAAACTGGCTGAAATTTTGGAATAGTGACAAGAATCGTAATCCAAATCGAATTCAGTCACAGAATCTCCTTTAAGTTGTATTTTTAGAAAAATCATGATATTTATGGACGCCAATTTCAGACTTGCGTTCGAACTTTAGAAGCAGTTTTCTCAGGTTCTATGGGACCAAACCTGCTAAAATTTTGGAATAGTAATAAGAAACATAAACACGAGCTCCTTCAGCTCAACTTATGGAGAAATAGAATTATAACGAAAAAATTATTTATAAGTCTGCATATTGTAATCATTTATAATGTTAAATAATAAATAAATAAAACAAAATAAAAAAAAAAAAAAAATCGTAATCCAAATCGAATTCAGTCACAAAATCTCCATGAAGTTGTTATTTTAGAAAAATCATGATTTTTATGGACGCTAATTTCAGACTTGGGTTCGAACTATAAAAACAGTTTTCTCAGGTTCTATGGGACCAAACTGGCTGAAATTTTGGAATAGTGATAAGAATCGTAATCCAAATCGAATTCAGTCACAAAATCACCATAAAGTTGTATTTTTAGAAAAATCATCTTTTTTATGGAGGCTAATTTGAGACTTGGGTTCGAACTTTAGAAGCAGTTTTCTCAGGTTCTATCGGACCAAACTGGCTGAAATTTTGTTATAGTCATAAGAATCGTTATCCAAATCGAATTCAGTCTTAAAATCTCCATAAAGTTGTATTTTTAGAAAAATCATGATTTTTATGGACGCTAATTTCAGACTTGGGTTCGAACTTTAGAAGCAGTTTTCTCAGGTTCTATGGGACCAAACTGGCTGAAATTTTTTAATAGTTATAAGAATCGTTATCCAAATCGAATTAAGTCACAAAATCTCCATGAAGTTGTTATTTTAGAAAAATCATGATTTTTATGGACGCTAATTTCAGACTTGGGTTCGAACTATAAAAACAGTTTTCTCAGGTTCTATGGGACCAAACTGGCTGAAATTTTGGAATAGTGATAAGAATCGTAATCCAAATCGAATGCAGTCACAAAATCACCATAAAGTTGTATTTTTAGATAAATCATCTTTTTTATGGAGGCTAATTGGAGACTGGGGTTCGAACTTTAGAAGCAGTTTTCTCAGGTTCTATGGGGCCAAACAGGCTGAAATTTTGGAATAGTAATAAGAAACATAAACACGAGCTCCTTCAGCTCAACTTATGGAGAAATAGAATAATAACGAAAACATTATTTATAAGTCTGCATATTGTAATAATTTATAATGTTAAATAATAAATAAATAAAAAAAAAATAAAAAAATTAAAAAAATCGTAATCCAAATCGAATTCAGTCACAAAATCTTCATAAAGTTGTTATTTTATAAAATCATGATTTTTATGGACGCTAATTTCAGACTTGGGTTCGAACTATAAAAACAGTTTTCTCAGGTTCTATGGGACCAAACTGGCTGAAATTTTGGAATAGTGATAAGAATCGTTTTCCAAATCGAATTCAGTTTTAAAATCTCCATAAAGTTGTATTTTTAAAAAATTCATGATTTTTATGGACGCTAATTTCAGACTTGGGTTTGAACTTTAGAAGCAGTTTTCTCAGGTTCTATGGGACCAAACTGGCTGAAATATTGAAATAGTGATTAGAATCGTTATTCAAATCGAATTCAGTCACAAAATCTCCATAAAGTTGTATTTTTAGAAAAGTCATGATTTTAATGGACGCTAATTTCAGACTTGGGTTTGCACTTTAGAAGCAGTTTTCTCAGGCTCTATGGGACAAAACGGGCTGAATATTTGGAATAGTGATAAGAATCGTGGTTCAAATCGAATTCAGTCACAAAATCTCCATAATGTTAAATTTTTAGAAAAATCATAATTTTTATCGACGCTAATTTCAGACTTGGGTTCGAACTTTACAAACAATTTTCTCAGAATCTATGGGACCAAACTGGCTGAAATTTTGTAATAGTGATAAAAATCGTTATCCAAATCAAATTAAGTCACAAAATCTCCATAAAGTTTTAATTTTAGAAAAATCATCTTTTTTATGGAGGTTAATTTGAGACTTGGGTTCGAACTTTAGAAGCAGTTTTCTCAGGTTCTATGGGGCCAAACTGGCTGAAATTTTGGAATAGTGACAAGAATCGTAATCCAAATCGAATTCAGTCACAGAATCTCCTTTAAGTTGTATTTTTAGAAAAATCATGATATTTATGGACCCCAATTTCAGACTTGGGTTCGAACTTTAGAAGCAGTTTTCTCAGGTTCTATGGGGCCAAACTGGCTGAAATTTTGGAAAAGTGATAAGAATCGTAATCCAAATCGAATTCAGTCACAAAATCTCCATAAAGTTGTATTTTTAGAAAAATCATCTTTTTTATGGAGGTTAATTTGAGACTTGGGTTCGAATTTTAGAAGCAGTTTTCTCAAGTTCTATGGGGCCAAACTGGCTGAAATTTTGGAATAGTGACATGAATCGTAATCCAAATCGAATCCAGTCACAAAATCTCCTTCAAGTTGTATTTTTAGAAAAATCATGATATTTATGGACGCCAATTTCAGACTTGCGTTCGAACTTTAGAAGCAGTTTTCTCAGGTTCTTTGGGACCAAACCTGCTGAAATTTTGGAATAGTAATAAGAAACATAAACACGAGCTCCTTCAGCTCAACTTATGGAGAAATAGAATAATAACGAAAAAATTATTGATAAGTCTGCATATTTAATCATTTATAATGTTAAATAATAAATAAATAAAAAAATTAAAAAAAATAAAAAAAATCGTAATCCAAATCGAATTCAGTCACAAAATCTCCATGAAGTTGTTATTTTAGAAAAATCATGATTTTTATGGACGCTAATTTCAGACTTGGGTTCGAACTATAAAAACAGTTTTCTCAGGTTCTATGGGACCAAACTGGCTGAAATTTTGGAATAGTGATAAGAATCGTAATCCAAATCGAATTCAGTCACAAAATCACCATAAAGTTGTATATTTAGATAAATCATCTTTTTTATGGAGGCTAATTGGAGACTGGGGTTCGAACTTTAGAAGCAGTTTTCTCAGGTTCTATGGGGCCAAACAGGCTGAAATTTTGGAATAGTGACAAGAATCGTAATCCAAATCGAATTCAGTCACAAAATCACCATAAAGTTGTATTTTTAGATAAATCATCTTTTTTATGGAGGCTAATTGGAGACTGGGGTTCGAACTTTAGAAGCAGTTTTCTCAGGTTCTATGGGGCCAAACTGGATGAAATTTTGGAATAGTGATAAGAAACATAAACACGAGCTCCTTCAGCTCAACTTATGGAGAAGTAGAATAATAACGAAAAAATTATTTATAAGTCTGCATATTGTAATCATTTATAATGTTAAATAATAAATAAATAAAAAAAAAATAAAAATTAAAAAAATCGTAATCCAAATCGAATTCAGTCATAAAATCTCCATGAAGTTGTTATTTTAGAAAAATCATGATTTTAATGGACGCTAATTTCAAACTTGGGTTTGAACTTTAGAAGCAGTTTTCTCAGGCTCTATGGGACAAAACGGGCTGAATATTTGGAATAGTGATAAGAATCGTGGTTCAAATCGAATTCAGTCAGAAAATCTCCATAATGTTGAATTTTTAGAAAATTCATAATTTTAATCGACGCTAATTTCAGACTTGGGTTCGAACTTTACAAGCAGTTTTCTGAGAATCTATGGGTCTAAACTGGCTGAAATTTTGTAATAGTGATAAGAATCGTTATACAAATCGAATTAAGTCACAAAATCTCCATAAAGCTGTAATTTTATAAAAATCATGATTTCTATGGACGCTAATTTCAGACTTGGGTTCGAACTATAAAAGCAGTTTTCTCAGGTTCTATGGGACCAAACTGGGTGAAATTTTGGAATAGTGATAAGAATCGTAATCCAAATCGAATTCAGTCACAAAATCACCATAAAGTTGTATTTTTAGAAAAATCATCTTTTTTATGGAGGCTAATTTGAGACTTGGGTTCGAACTTTAGAAGCAGTTTTCTCAGGTTCTATGGGGCCAAACTGGCTGAAATTTTGGAATAGTGACATGAATCGTAATCCAAATCGAATCCAGTCACAAAATCTCCTTCAAGTTGTATTTTTAGAAAAATCATGATATTTATGGACGCCAATTTCAGACTTGCGTTCGAACTTTAGAAGCAGTTTTCTCAGGTTCTATGGGACCAAACCTGCTGAAATTTTGGAATAGTAATAAGAAACATAAACACGAGCTCCTTCAGCTCAACTTATGGAGAAATAGAATAATAACGAAAAAATTATTTATAAGTCTGCATATTGTAATCATTTATAATGTTAAATAATAAATAAATAAAACAAAATAAAAAAATAAAAAAAAATCGTAATCCAAATCGAATTCAGTCACAAAATCTCCATGAAGTTGTTATTTTAGAAAAATCATGATTTTTATGGACGCTAATTTCAGACTTGGGTTCGAACTATAAAAACAGTTTTCTCAGGTTCTATGGGACCAAACTGGCTGAAATTATGGAATAGTGATAAGAATCGTAATCCAAATCGAATTCAGTCACAAAATCACCATAAAGTTGTATTTTTAGATAAATCATCTTTTTTATGGAGGCTAATTGGAGACTGGGGTTCGAACTTTAGAAGCAGTTTTCTCAGGTTCTATGGGGCCAAACTGGCTGAAATTTTGGAATAGTAATAAGAAACATAAACACGAGCTCCTTCAGCTCAACTTATGGAGAAATAGAATAATAACGAAAAAATTATTTATAAGAGTGCATATTGTAATAATTTATAATGTTAAATAATAAATAAATAAAAAAAAAATAAAAAAATTAAAAAAATCGTAATCCAAATCGAATTCAGTCACAAAATCTTCATAAAGTTGTTATTTTAGAAAAATCATGATTTTTATGGACGCTAATTTCAGACTTGGGTTCGAACTATAAAAACAGTTTTCTCAGGTTCTATGGGACCAAACTGGCTGAAATTTTGGAATAGTGATAAGAATCGTTTTCCAAATCGAATTCAGTTTTAAAATCTCCATAAAATTGTATTTTTAGAAAATTCATGATTTTTATGGACACTAATTTCAGACTTGGGTTCGAACTTTAGAAGCAGTTTTCTCAGGCTGTATGGGACCAAACTGGCTGAAATTTTGTAATAGTGATAAGAATCTTTATCCAAATCGAATTCAGTAACAAAATCTCCATATAGTTGTATTTTTAGAAAAATCATCTTTTTTTGGAGGCTAATTTGAGACTTGGGTTTGAACTTTAGAAGCAGTTTTCTCAGGTTCTATGGGACCAAACTGGCTGAAATATTGAAATAGTGATAAGAATCGTTATTCAAATCGAATTCAGTCACAAAATCTCCATAAAGTTGTATTTTTAGAAAAATCATGATTTTAATGGACGCTAATTTCAGACTTGGGTTTGCACTTTAGAAGCAGTTTTCTCAGGCTCTATGGGACAAAACGGGCTGAATATTTGGAATAGTGATAAGAATCGTGGTTCAAATCGAATTCGGTCACAAAATCTCCATAATGTTAAATTTTTAGAAAAATCATAATTTTTATCGACGCTAATTTCAGACTTGGGTTCGAACTTTACAAACAGTTTTCTCAGAATCTATGTGACCAAACTGGCTGAAATTTTGTAATAGTGATAAAAATCGTTATCCAAATCAAATTAAGTCACAAAATCTCCATAAAGTTTTAATTTTAGAAAAATCATCTTTTTTATGGAGGTTAATTTGAGACTTGGGTTCGAACTTTAGAAGCAGTTTTCTCAGGTTCTATGGGGCCAAACTGGCTGAAATTTTGGAATAGTGACAAGAATCGTAATCCAAATCGAATTCAGTCACAGAATCTCCTTTAAGTTGTATTTTTAGAAAAATCATGATATTTATGGACGCCAATTTCAGACTTGGGTTCGAACTTTAGAAGCAGTTTTCTCAGGTTCTATGGGGCCAAACTGGCTGAAATTTTGGAAAAGTGATAAGAATCGTAATCCAAATCGAATTCAGTCACAAAATCTCCATAAAGTTGTATTTATAGAAAAATCATCTTTTTTATGGAGGTTAATTTGAGACTTGGGTTCGAATTTAAGAAGCAGTTTTCTCAAGTTCTATGGGGCCAAACTGGCTGAAATTTTGGAATAGTGACATGAATCGTAATCCAAATCGAATCCAGTCACAAAATCTCCTTCAAGTTGTATTTTTAGAAAAATCATGATATTTATGGACGCCAATTTCAGACTTGCGTTCGAACTTTAGAAGCAGTTTTCTCAGGTTCTATGGGACCAAACCTGCTGAAATTTTGGAATAGTAATAAGAAACATAAACACGAGCTCCTTCAGCTCAACTTATGGAGAAATAGAATAATAACGAAAAAATTATTGATAAGTCTGCATATTGTAATCATTTATAATGTTAAATAATAAATAAATAAAAAAAAATAAAAAAAATCGTAATCCAAATCGAATTCAGTCACAAAATCTCCATGAAGTTGTTATTTTAGAAAAATCATGATTTTTATGGACGCTAATTTCAGTCTTGGGTTCGAACTATAAAAACAGTTTTCTCAGGTTCTATGGGACCAAACTGGCTGAAATTTTGGAATAGTGATAAGAATCGTAATCCAAATCGAATTCAGTCACAAAATCACCATAAAGTTGTATTTTTAGATAAATCATCTTTTTTATGGAGGCTAATTGGAGACTGGGGTTCGAACTTTAGAAGCAGTTTTCTCAGGTTCTATGGGGCCAAACTGGATGAAATTTTGGAATAGTGATAAGAAACATAAACACGAGCTCCTTCAGCTCAACTTATGGAGAAATAGAATAATAACGAAAAAATTATTTATAAGTCTGCATATTGTAATCATTTATAATGTTAAATAATAAATAAATAAAAAAAAAATAAAAAAATAAAAAAAATCGTAATCCAAATCGAATTCAGTCACAAAATCTCCATGAAGTTGTTATTTTAGAAAAATCATGATTTTAATGGACGCTAATTTCAGACTTGGGTTTGAACTTTAGAAGCAGTTTTCTCAGGCTCTATGGGACAAAACGGGCTGAATATTTGGAATAGTGATAAGAATCGTGGTTCAAATCGAATTCAGTCAGAAAATCTCCATAATGTAGAATTTTTAGAAAATTCATAATTTTAATCGACGCTAATTTCAGACTTGGGTTCGAACTTTACAAGCAGTTTTCTGAGAATCTATGGGGCTAAACTGGCTGAAATTTTGTAATAGTGATAAGAATCGTTATACAAATCGAATTAAGTCACAAAATCTCCATAAAGTTGTAATTTTATAAAAATCATGATTTCTATGGACGCTAATTTCAGACTTGGGTTCGAACTATAAAAGCAGTTTTCTCAGGTTCTATGGGACCAAACTGGCTGAAATTTTGGAATAGTGATAAGAATCGTAATCCAAATCGAATTCAATCACAAAATCACCATAAAGTTGTATTTTTAGAAAAATCATCTTTTTTATGGAGGCTAATTTGAGACTTGGGTTCGAACTTTAGAAGCAGTTTTCTCAGGTTCTATCGGACCAAACTGGCTGAAATTTTGTTATAGTCATAAGAATCGTTATCCAAATCGAATTCAGTCTTAAAATCTCCATAAATTTGTATTTTTAGAAAAATCATGATTTTTATGGACGCTAATTTCAGACTTGGGTTCGAACTTTAGAAGCAGTTTTCTCAGGTTCTATGGGACCAAACTGGCTGAAATTTTTTAATAGTTATAAGAATCGTTATCCAAATCGAATTAAGTCACAAAATCTCCATGAAGTTGTTATTTTAGAAAAATCATGATTTTTATGGACGCTAATTTCAGACTTGGGTTCGAATTATAAAAACAGTTTTCTCAGGTTCTATGGGACCAAACTGGCTGAAATTTTGGAATAGTGATAAGAATCGTAATCTAAATCGAATTCAGTCACAAAATCACCATAAAGTTGTATTTTTAGATAAATCATCTTTTTTATGGAGGCTAATTGGAGACTGGGGTTCGAACTTTAGAAGCAGTTTTCTCAGGTTCTATGGGGCCAAACTGGATGAAATTTTGGAATAGTGATAAGAAACAAAAACACGAGCTCCTTCAGCTCAACTTATGGAGAAATAGAATAATAACGAAAAAATTATTTATAAGTCTGCATATTGTAATCATTTTTATTGTTAAATAATAAATAAATAAAAATAAAATAAAAAAATAAAAAAAATCGTAATCCAAATCGAATTCAGTCACAAAATCTCCATGAAGTTGTTATTTTAGAAAAATCATGATTTTAATGGACGCTAATTTCAGACTTGGGTTTGAACTTTAGAAGCAGTTTTCTCAGGCTCTATGGGACAAAACGGGCGGAATATTTGGAATAGTGATAAGAATCGTGGTTCAAATCGAATTCAGTCAGAAAATCTCCATAATGTTGAATTTTTAGAAAATTCATAATTTTTATCGACGCTAATTTCAGACTTGGGTTCGAACTTTACAAGCAGTTTTCTGAGAATCTATGGGACTAAACTGGCTGAAATTTTGGAAAAGTGATAAGAATCGCAAACCAAATCGAATTCAGTCTTAAAATCTCCATAAAGTTGTATTTTTAGAAAAATCATGATTTTTATGGACGCTAATTTCAGACTTGGGTTCGAACTTTAGAAGCAGTTTTCTCAGGTTCTATGGGACCAAACTGGCTGAAATTTTTTAATAGTTATAAGAATCGTTATCCAAATCGAATTAAGTCACAAAATCTCCATGAAGTTGTTATTTTAGAAAAATCATGATTTTTATGGACGCTAATTTCAGACTTGGGTTCGAACTATAAAAACAGTTTTCTCAGGTTCTATGGGACCAAACTGGCTGAAATTTTGGAATAGTGATAAGAATCGTAATCCAAATCGAATGCAGTCACAAAATCACCATAAAGTTGTATTTTTAGATAAATCATCTTTTTTATGGAGGCTAATTGGAGACTGGGGTTCGAACTTTAGAAGCAGTTTTCTCAGGTTCTATGGGGCCGAACAGGCTGAAATTTTGGAATAGTAATAAGAAACATAAACACGAGCTCCTTCAGCTCAACTTATGGAGAAATAGAATAATAACGAAAACATTATTTATAAGTCTGCATATTGTAATAATTTATAATGTTAAATAATAAATAAATAAAAAAAAAATAAAAAAATTAAAAAAATCGTAATCCAAATCGAATTCAGTCACAAAATCTTCATAAAGTTGTTATTTTATAAAATCATGATTTTTATGGACGCTAATTTCAGACTTGGGTTCGAACTATAAAAACAGTTTTCTCAGGTTCTATGGGACCAAACTGGCTGAAATTTTGGAATAGTGATAAGAATCGTTTTCCAAATCGAATTCAGTTTTAAAATCTCCATAAAGTTGTATTTTTAAAAAATTCATGATTTTTATGGACGCTAATTTCAGACTTGGGTTTGAACTTTAGAAGCAGTTTCCTCAGGTTCTATGGGACCAAACTGGCTGAAATATTGAAATAGTGATTAGAATCGTTATTCAAATCGAATTCAGTCACAAAATCTCCATAAAGTTGTATTTTTAGAAAAGTCATGATTTTAATGGACGCTAATTTCAGACTTGGGTTTGCACTTTAGAAGCAGTTTTCTCAGGCTCTATGGGACAAAACGGGCTGAATATTTGGAATAGTGATAAGAATCGTGGTTCAAATCGAATTCAGTCACAAAATCTCCATAATGTTAAATTTTTAGAAAAATCATAATTTTTATCGACGCTAATTTCAGACTTGGGTTCGAACTTTACAAACAATTTTCTCAGAATCTATGGGACCAAACTGGCTGAAATTTTGTAATAGTGATAAGAATCGTTTTCCAAATCGAATTCAGTTTTAAAATCTCCATAAAGTTGTATTTTTAGAAAATTCATGATTTTTATGGACGCTATTTTCAGACTTGGGTTTGAACTTTAGAAGCAGTTTTCTCAGGTTCTATGGGGCCAAACTGGCTGAAATTTTGGAAAAGTGATAAGAATCGTAATCCAAATCGAATTCAGTCACAAAATCTCCATAAAGTTGTATTTTTAGAAAAATCATCTTTTTTATGGAGGTTAATTTGAGACTTGGGTTCGAATTTTAGAAGCAGTTTTCTCAAGTTCTATGGGGCCAAACTGGCTGAAATTTTGGAATAGTGACATGAATCGTAATCCAAATCGAATCCAGTCACAAAATCTCCTTCAAGTTGTATTTTTAGAAAAATCATGATATTTATGGACGCCAATTTCAGACTTGCGTTCGAACTTTAGAAGCAGTTTTCTCAGGTTCTATGGGACCAAACCTGCTAAAATTTTGGAATAGTAATAAGAAACATAAACACGAGCTCCTTCAGCTCAACTTATGGAGAAATAGAATTATAACGAAAAAATTATTTATAAGTCTGCATATTGTAATCATTTATAATGTTAAATAATAAATAAATAAAACAAAATAAAAAAATAAAAAAAATCGTAATCCAAATCGAATTCAGTCACAAAATCTCCATGAAGTTGTTATTTTAGAAAAATCATGATTTTTATGGACGCTAATTTCAGACTTGGGTTCGAACTATAAAAACAGTTTTCTCAGGTTCTATGGGACCAAACTGGCTGAAATTTTGGAATAGTGATAAGAATCGTAATCCAAATCGAATTCAGTCACAAAATCACCATAAAGTTGTATTTTTAGAAAAATCATCTTTTTTATGGAGGCTAATTTGAGACTTGGGTTCGAACTTTAGAAGCAGTTTTCTCAGGTTCTATCGGACCAAACTGGCTGAAATTTTGTTATAGTCATAAGAATCGTTATCCAAATCGAATTCAGTCTTAAAATCTCCATAAAGTTGTATTTTTAGAAAAATCATGATTTTTATGGACGCTAATTTCAGACTTGGGTTCGAACTATAAAAACAGTTTTCTCAGGTTCTATGGGACCAAACTGGCTGAAATTTTGGAATAGTGATAAGAATCGTAATCCAAATCGAATGCAGTCACAAAATCACCATAAAGTTGTATTTTTAGATAAATCATCTTTTTTATGGAGGCTAATTGGAGACTGGGGTTCGAACTTTAGAAGCAGTTTTCTCAGGTTCTATGGGGCCAAACAGGCTGAAATTTTGGAATAGTAATAAGAAACATAAACACGAGCTCCTTCAGCTCAACTTATGGAGAAATAGAATAATAACGAAAACATTATTTATAAGTCTGCATATTGTAATAATTTATAATGTTAAATAATAAATAAATAAAAAAAAAATAAAAAAATTAAAAAAATCGTAATCCAAATCGAATTCAGTCACAAAATCTTCATAAAGTTGTTATTTTATAAAATCATGATTTTTATGGACGCTAATTTCAGACTTGGGTTCGAACTATAAAAACAGTTTTCTCAGGTTCTATGGGACCAAACTGGCTGAAATTTTGGAATAGTGATAAGAATCGTTTTCCAAATCGAATTCAGTTTTAAAATCTCCATAAAGTTGTATTTTTAAAAAATTCATGATTTTTATGGACGCTAATTTCAGACTTGGGTTTGAACTTTAGAAGCAGTTTTCTCAGGTTCTATGGGACCAAACTGGCTGAAATATTGAAATAGTGATTAGAATCGTTATTCAAATCGAATTCAGTCACAAAATCTCCATAAAGTTGTATTTTTAGAAAAGTCATGATTTTAATGGACGCTAATTTCAGACTTGGGTTTGCACTTTAGAAGCAGTTTTCTCAGGCTCTATGGGACAAAACGGGCTGAATATTTGGAATAGTGATAAGAATCGTGGTTCAAATCGAATTCAGTCACAAAATCTCCATAATGTTAAATTTTTAGAAAAATCATAATTTTTATCGACGCTAATTTCAGACTTGGGTTCGAACTTTACAAACAATTTTCTCAGAATCTATGGGACCAAACTGGCTGAAATTTTGTAATAGTGATAAAAATCGTTATCCAAATCAAATTAAGTCACAAAATCTCCATAAAGTTTTAATTTTAGAAAAATCATCTTTTTTATGGAGGTTAATTTGAGACTTGGGTTCGAACTTTAGAAGCAGTTTTCTCAGGTTCTATGGGGCCAAACTGGCTGAAATTTTGGAATAGTGACAAGAATCGTAATCCAAATCGAATTCAGTCACAGAATCTCCTTTAAGTTGTATTTTTAGAAAAATCATGATATTTATGGACCCCAATTTCAGACTTGGGTTCGAACTTTAGAAGCAGTTTTCTCAGGTTCTATGGGGCCAAACTGGCTGAAATTTTGGAAAAGTGATAAGAATCGTAATCCAAATCGAATTCAGTCACAAAATCTCCATAAAGTTGTATTTTTAGAAAAATCATCTTTTTTATGGAGGTTAATTTGAGACTTGGGTTCGAATTTTAGAAGCAGTTTTCTCAAGTTCTATGGGGCCAAACTGGCTGAAATTTTGGAATAGTGACATGAATCGTAATCCAAATCGAATCCAGTCACAAAATCTCCTTCAAGTTGTATTTTTAGAAAAATCATGATATTTATGGACGCCAATTTCAGACTTGCGTTCGAACTTTAGAAGCAGTTTTCTCAGGTTCTTTGGGACCAAACCTGCTGAAATTTTGGAATAGTAATAAGAAACATAAACACGAGCTCCTTCAGCTCAACTTATGGAGAAATAGAATAATAACGAAAAAATTATTGATAAGTCTGCATATTTAATCATTTATAATGTTAAATAATAAATAAATAAAAAAATTAAAAAAAATAAAAAAAATCGTAATCCAAATCGAATTCAGTCACAAAATCTCCATGAAGTTGTTATTTTAGAAAAATCATGATTTTTATGGACGCTAATTTCAGACTTGGGTTCGAACTATAAAAACAGTTTTCTCAGGTTCTATGGGACCAAACTGGCTGAAATTTTGGAATAGTGATAAGAATCGTAATCCAAATCGAATTCAGTCACAAAATCACCATAAAGTTGTATATTTAGATAAATCATCTTTTTTATGGAGGCTAATTGGAGACTGGGGTTCGAACTTTAGAAGCAGTTTTCTCAGGTTCTATGGGGCCAAACAGGCTGAAATTTTGGAATAGTGACAAGAATCGTAATCCAAATCGAATTCAGTCACAAAATCACCATAAAGTTGTATTTTTAGATAAATCATCTTTTTTATGGAGGCTAATTGGAGACTGGGGTTCGAACTTTAGAAGCAGTTTTCTCAGGTTCTATGGGGCCAAACTGGATGAAATTTTGGAATAGTGATAAGAAACATAAACACGAGCTCCTTCAGCTCAACTTATGGAGAAATAGAATAATAACGAAAAAATTATTTATAAGTCTGCATATTGTAATCATTTATAATGTTAAATAATAAATAAATAAAAAAAAAATAAAAATTAAAAAAATCGTAATCCAAATCGAATTCAGTCATAAAATCTCCATGAAGTTGTTATTTTAGAAAAATCATGATTTTAATGGACGCTAATTTCAAACTTGGGTTTGAACTTTAGAAGCAGTTTTCTCAGGCTCTATGGGACAAAACGGGCTGAATATTTGGAATAGTGATAAGAATCGTGGTTCAAATCGAATTCAGTCAGAAAATCTCCATAATGTTGAATTTTTAGAAAATTCATAATTTTAATCGACGCTAATTTCAGACTTGGGTTCGAACTTTACAAGCAGTTTTCTGAGAATCTATGGGTCTAAACTGGCTGAAATTTTGTAATAGTGATAAGAATCGTTATACAAATCGAATTAAGTCACAAAATCTCCATAAAGTTGTAATTTTATAAAAATCATGATTTCTATGGACGCTAATTTCAGACTTGGGTTCGAACTATAAAAGCAGTTTTCTCAGGTTCTATGGGACCAAACTGGCTGAAATTTTGGAATAGTGATAAGAATCGTAATCCAAATCGAATTCAGTCACAAAATCACCATAAAGTTGTATTTTTAGAAAAATCATCTTTTTTATGGAGGCTAATTTGAGACTTGGGTTCGAACTTTAGAAGCAGTTTTCTCAGGTTCTATGGGGCCAAACTGGCTGAAATTTTGGAATAGTGACATGAATCGTAATCCAAATCGAATCCAGTCACAAAATCTCCTTCAAGTTGTATTTTTAGAAAAATCATGATATTTATGGACGCCAATTTCAGACTTGCGTTCGAACTTTAGAAGCAGTTTTCTCAGGTTCTATGGGACCAAACCTGCTGAAATTTTGGAATAGTAATAAGAAACATAAACACGAGCTCCTTCAGCTCAACTTATGGAGAAATAGAATAATAACGAAAAAATTATTTATAAGTCTGCATATTGTAATCATTTATAATGTTAAATAATAAATAAATAAAACAAAATAAAAAAATAAAAAAAAATCGTAATCCAAATCGAATTCAGTCACAAAATCTCCATGAAGTTGTTATTTTAGAAAAATCATGATTTTTATGGACGCTAATTTCAGACTTGGGTTCGAACTATAAAAACAGTTTTCTCAGGTTCTATGGGACCAAACTGGCTGAAATTATGGAATAGTGATAAGAATCGTAATCCAAATCGAATTCAGTCACAAAATCACCATAAAGTTGTATTTTTAGATAAATCATCTTTTTTATGGAGGCTAATTGGAGACTGGGGTTCGAACTTTAGAAGCAGTTTTCTCAGGTTCTATGGGGCCAAACTGGCTGAAATTTTGGAATAGTAATAAGAAACATAAACACGAGCTCCTTCAGCTCAACTTATGGAGAAATAGAATAATAACGAAAAAATTATTTATAAGAGTGCATATTGTAATAATTTATAATGTTAAATAATAAATAAATAAAAAAAAAATAAAAAAATTAAAAAAATCGTAATCCAAATCGAATTCAGTCACAAAATCTTCATAAAGTTGTTATTTTAGAAAAATCATGATTTTTATGGACGCTAATTTCAGACTTGGGTTCGAACTATAAAAACAGTTTTCTCAGGTTCTATGGGACCAAACTGGCTGAAATTTTGGAATAGTGATAAGAATCGTTTTCCAAATCGAATTCAGTTTTAAAATCTCCATAAAATTGTATTTTTAGAAAATTCATGATTTTTATGGACACTAATTTCAGACTTGGGTTCGAACTTTAGAAGCAGTTTTCTCAGGCTGTATGGGACCAAACTGGCTGAAATTTTGTAATAGTGATAAGAATCTTTATCCAAATCGAATTCAGTAACAAAATCTCCATATAGTTGTATTTTTAGAAAAATCGTCTTTTTTTGGAGGCTAATTTGAGACTTGGGTTTGAACTTTAGAAGCAGTTTTCTCAGGTTCTATGGGACCAAACTGGCTGAAATATTGAAATAGTGATTAGAATCGTTATTCAAATCGAATTCAGTCACAAAATCTCCATAAAGTTGTATTTTTAGAAAAATCATGATTTTAATGGACGCTAATTTCAGACTTGGGTTTGCACTTTAGAAGCAGTTTTCTCAGGCTCTATGGGACAAAACGGGCTGAATATTTGGAATAGTGATAAGAATCGTGGTTCAAATCGAATTCGGTCACAAAATCTCCATAATGTTAAATTTTTAGAAAAATCATAATTTTTATCGACGCTAATTTCAGACTTGGGTTCGAACTTTACAAACAGTTTTCTCAGAATCTATGTGACCAAACTGGCTGAAATTTTGTAATAGTGATAAAAATCGTTATCCAAATCAAATTAAGTCACAAAATCTCCATAAAGTTTTAATTTTAGAAAAATCATCTTTTTTATGGAGGTTAATTTGAGACTTGGGTTCGAACTATAAAAACAGTTTTCTCAGGTTCTATGGGACCAAACTGGCTGAAATTTTGGAATAGTGATAAGAATCGTTTTCCAAATCGAATTCAGTTTTAAAATCTCCATAAAATTGTATTTTTAGAAAATTCATGATTTTTATGGACACTAATTTCAGACTTGGGTTCGAACTTTAGAAGCAGTTTTCTCAGGCTGTATGGGACCAAACTGGCTGAAATTTTGTAATAGTGATAAGAATCTTTATCCAAATCGAATTCAGTAACAAAATCTCCATATAGTTGTATTTTTAGAAAAATCGTCTTTTTTTGGAGGCTAATTTGAGACTTGGGTTTGAACTTTAGAAGCAGTTTTCTCAGGTTCTATGGGACCAAACTGGCTGAAATATTGAAATAGTGATTAGAATCGTTATTCAAATCGAATTCAGTCACAAAATCTCCATAAAGTTGTATTTTTAGAAAAATCATGATTTTAATGGACGCTAATTTCAGACTTGGGTTTGCACTTTAGAAGCAGTTTTCTCAGGCTCTATGGGACAAAACGGGCTGAATATTTGGAATAGTGATAAGAATCGTGGTTCAAATCGAATTCGGTCACAAAATCTCCATAATGTTAAATTTTTAGAAAAATCATAATTTTTATCGACGCTAATTTCAGACTTGGGTTCGAACTTTACAAACAGTTTTCTCAGAATCTATGTGACCAAACTGGCTGAAATTTTGTAATAGTGATAAAAATCGTTATCCAAATCAAATTAAGTCACAAAATCTCCATAAAGTTTTAATTTTAGAAAAATCATCTTTTTTATGGAGGTTAATTTGAGACTTGGGTTCGAACTTTAGAAGCAGTTTTCTCAGGTTCTATGGGGCCAAACTGGCTGAAATTTTGGAATAGTGACAAGAATCGTAATCCAAATCGAATTCAGTCACAGAATCTCCTTTAAGTTGTATTTTTAGAAAAATCATGATATTTATGGACGCCAATTTCAGACTTGGGTTCGAACTTTAGAAGCAGTTTTCTCAGGTTCTATGGGGCCAAACTGGCTGAAATTTTGGAAAAGTGATAAGAATCGTAATCCAAATCGAATTCAGTCACAAAATCTCCATAAAGTTGTATTTATAGAAAAATCATCTTTTTTATGGAGGTTAATTTGAGACTTGGGTTCGAATTTAAGAAGCAGTTTTCTCAAGTTCTATGGGGCCAAACTGGCTGAAATTTTGGAATAGTGACATGAATCGTAATCCAAATCGAATCCAGTCACAAAATCTCCTTCAAGTTGTATTTTTAGAAAAATCATGATATTTATGGACGCCAATTTCAGACTTGCGTTCGAACTTTAGAAGCAGTTTTCTCAGGTTCTATGGGACCAAACCTGCTGAAATTTTGGAATAGTAATAAGAAACATAAACACGAGCTCCTTCAGCTCAACTTATGGAGAAATAGAATAATAACGAAAAAATTATTGATAAGTCTGCATATTGTAATCATTTATAATGTTAAATAATAAATAAATAAAAAAAAATAAAAAAAATAAAAAAAATCGTAATCCAAATCGAATTCAGTCACAAAATCTCCATGAAGTTGTTATTTTAGAAAAATCATGATTTTTATGGACGCTAATTTCAGTCTTGGGTTCGAACTATAAAAACAGTTTTCTCAGGTTCTATGGGACCAAACTGGCTGAAATTTTGGAATAGTGATAAGAATCGTTTTCCAAATCGAATTCAGTTTTAAAATCTCCATAAAATTGTATTTTTAGAAAATTCATGATTTTTATGGACACTAATTTCAGACTTGGGTTCGAACTTTAGAAGCAGTTTTCTCAGGCTGTATGGGACCAAACTGGCTGAAATTTTGTAATAGTGATAAGAATCTTTATCCAAATCGAATTCAGTAACAAAATCTCCATATAGTTGTATTTTTAGAAAAATCGTCTTTTTTTGGAGGCTAATTTGAGACTTGGGTTTGAACTTTAGAAGCAGTTTTCTCAGGTTCTATGGGACCAAACTGGCTGAAATATTGAAATAGTGATTAGAATCGTTATTCAAATCGAATTCAGTCACAAAATCTCCATAAAGTTGTATTTTTAGAAAAATCATGATTTTAATGGACGCTAATTTCAGACTTGGGTTTGCACTTTAGAAGCAGTTTTCTCAGGCTCTATGGGACAAAACGGGCTGAATATTTGGAATAGTGATAAGAATCGTGGTTCAAATCGAATTCGGTCACAAAATCTCCATAATGTTAAATTTTTAGAAAAATCATAATTTTTATCGACGCTAATTTCAGACTTGGGTTCGAACTTTACAAACAGTTTTCTCAGAATCTATGTGACCAAACTGGCTGAAATTTTGTAATAGTGATAAAAATCGTTATCCAAATCAAATTAAGTCACAAAATCTCCATAAAGTTTTAATTTTAGAAAAATCATCTTTTTTATGGAGGTTAATTTGAGACTTGGGTTCGAACTTTAGAAGCAGTTTTCTCAGGTTCTATGGGGCCAAACTGGCTGAAATTTTGGAATAGTGACAAGAATCGTAATCCAAATCGAATTCAGTCACAGAATCTCCTTTAAGTTGTATTTTTAGAAAAATCATGATATTTATGGACGCCAATTTCAGACTTGGGTTCGAACTTTAGAAGCAGTTTTCTCAGGTTCTATGGGGCCAAACTGGCTGAAATTTTGGAAAAGTGATAAGAATCGTAATCCAAATCGAATTCAGTCACAAAATCTCCATAAAGTTGTATTTATAGAAAAATCATCTTTTTTATGGAGGTTAATTTGAGACTTGGGTTCGAATTTAAGAAGCAGTTTTCTCAAGTTCTATGGGGCCAAACTGGCTGAAATTTTGGAATAGTGACATGAATCGTAATCCAAATCGAATCCAGTCACAAAATCTCCTTCAAGTTGTATTTTTAGAAAAATCATGATATTTATGGACGCCAATTTCAGACTTGCGTTCGAACTTTAGAAGCAGTTTTCTCAGGTTCTATGGGACCAAACCTGCTGAAATTTTGGAATAGTAATAAGAAACATAAACACGAGCTCCTTCAGCTCAACTTATGGAGAAATAGAATAATAACGAAAAAATTATTGATAAGTCTGCATATTGTAATCATTTATAATGTTAAATAATAAATAAATAAAAAAAAATAAAAAAAATAAAAAAAATCGTAATCCAAATCGAATTCAGTCACAAAATCTCCATGAAGTTGTTATTTTAGAAAAATCATGATTTTTATGGACGCTAATTTCAGTCTTGGGTTCGAACTATAAAAACAGTTTTCTCAGGTTCTATGGGACCAAACTGGCTGAAATTTTGGAATAGTGATAAGAATCGTAATCCAAATCGAATTCAGTCACAAAATCACCATAAAGTTGTATTTTTAGATAAATCATCTTTTTTATGGAGGCTAATTGGAGACTGGGGTTCGAACTTTAGAAGCAGTTTTCTCAGGTTCTATGGGGCCAAACTGGATGAAATTTTGGAATAGTGATAAGAAACATAAACACGAGCTCCTTCAGCTCAACTTATGGAGAAATAGAATAATAACGAAAAAATTATTTATAAGTCTGCATATTGTAATCATTTATAATGTTAAATAATAAATAAATAAAAAAAAAATAAAAAAATTAAAAAAATCGTAATCCAAATCGAATTCAGTCACAAAATCTCCATGAAGTTGTTATTTTAGAAAAATCATGATTTTAATGGACGCTAATTTCAGACTTGGGTTTGAACTTTAGAAGCAGTTTTCTCAGGCTCTATGGGACAAAACGGGCTGAATATTTGGAATAGTGATAAGAATCGTGGTTCAAATCGAATTCAGTCAGAAAATCTCCATAATGTAGAATTTTTAGAAAATTCATAATTTTAATCGACGCTAATTTCAGACTTGGGTTCGAACTTTACAAGCAGTTTTCTGAGAATCTATGGGGCTAAACTGGCTGAAATTTTGTAATAGTGATAAGAATCGTTATACAAATCGAATTAAGTCACAAAATCTCCATAAAGTTGTAATTTTATAAAAATCATGATTTCTATGGACGCTAATTTCAGACTTGGGTTCGAACTATAAAAGCAGTTTTCTCAGGTTCTATGGGACCAAACTGGCTGAAATTTTGGAATAGTGATAAGAATCGTAATCCAAATCGAATTCAATCACAAAATCACCATAAAGTTGTATTTTTAGAAAAATCATCTTTTTTATGGAGGCTAATTTGAGACTTGGGTTCGAACTTTAGAAGCAGTTTTCTCAGGTTCTATCGGACCAAACTGGCTGAAATTTTGTTATAGTCATAAGAATCGTTATCCAAATCGAATTCAGTCTTAAAATCTCCATAAATTTGTATTTTTAGAAAAATCATGATTTTTATGGACGCTAATTTCAGACTTGGGTTCGAACTTTAGAAGCAGTTTTCTCAGGTTCTATGGGACCAAACTGGCTGAAATTTTTTAATAGTTATAAGAATCGTTATCCAAATCGAATTAAGTCACAAAATCTCCATGAAGTTGTTATTTTAGAAAAATCATGATTTTTATGGACGCTAATTTCAGACTTGGGTTCGAATTATAAAAACAGTTTTCTCAGGTTCTATGGGACCAAACTGGCTGAAATTTTGGAATAGTGATAAGAATCGTAATCTAAATCGAATTCAGTCACAAAATCACCATAAAGTTGTATTTTTAGATAAATCATGTTTTTTATGGAGGCTAATTGGAGACTGGGGTTCGAACTTTAGAAGCAGTTTTCTCAGGTTCTATGGGGCCAAACTGGATGAAATTTTGGAATAGTGATAAGAAACAAAAACACGAGCTCCTTCAGCTCAACTTATGGAGAAATAGAATAATAACGAAAAAATTATTTATAAGTCTGCATATTGTAATCATTTTTATTGTTAAATAATAAATAAATAAAAATAAAATAAAAAAATAAAAAAAATCGTAATCCAAATCGAATTCAGTCACAAAATCTCCATGAAGTTGTTATTTTAGAAAAATCATGATTTTAATGGACGCTAATTTCAGACTTGGGTTTGAACTTTAGAAGCAGTTTTCTCAGGCTCTATGGGACAAAACGGGCGGAATATTTGGAATAGTGATAAGAATCGTGGTTCAAATCGAATTCAGTCAGAAAATCTCCATAATGTTGAATTTTTAGAAAATTCATAATTTTTATCGACGCTAATTTCAGACTTGGGTTCGAACTTTACAAGCAGTTTTCTGAGAATCTATGGGACTAAACTGGCTGAAATTTTGGAAAAGTGATAAGAATCGCAAACCAAATCGAATTCAGTCACAAAATCTCCATAAAGTTGTATTTTTAGAAAAATCATGATTTTTATGGACGCTAATTTCAGACTTGGGTTCGAACTATAAAAGCAGTTTTCTCAGGTTCTATAGGACCAAACTGGCTGAAATTTTGGAAAAGTGATAAGAATCGCAATCCAAATCGAATTCAGTCACAAAATTTCCATAAAGTTGTATTTTTAGAAAAATCATGATTTTTATGGACGCTAATTTCAGACTTGGGTTCGAACTTTAGAAGCAGTTTTTCCAGGTAGTATGGGACCAAACTGGCTGAAATTTTGGAGTAGTCATAAGAATCGTAATCCAAATCGAATTCAGTCACAAACTCTCCATAAAGTTGTATTTTTAGAAAAATCATATTTTTTATGGACGCTAATTGCAGACTTGGGTTCGAACTTTAGAAGCAGTTTTCTCAGGTTCTATAAGACCGAACTGGCTGAAATTTTGGAATAGTGATATGAATCGTAATCCAAATCGAATTCAGTCACAAACTCTCCATAAAGTTGTATTTTTAGAAAAATCATATTTTTTATGGACGCTAATTGCAGACTTGGGTTCGAACTTTAGAAGCAGTTTTCTCAGGTTCTATAAGACCGAACTGGCTGAAATTTTGGAATAGTGATATGAATCGTAATCCAAATCGAATTCAGTCACAAACTCTCCATAAAGTTGTATTTTTAGAAAAATCATCTTTTTTATGGAAGCTTATTTGAGACTTGGGTTCGAACTTTAGAAGCAGTTTTCTAAGGTTCTATGGGACCAAACTGGCTGAAATTTTGGAAGAGTGATATGAATCGTAATCCAAATCGAATTCAGTCACAAAATCTCCATGAAGTTGTCTTTTAAGAAAAATCATGATTTTTATGGAGGCTTATTTGAGACTTGGGTTCGAACTATAAAAGCAGTTTTCTCAGGTTCTATAGGACCAAACTGGCTGAAATTTTTGAGTAGTCATAAGAATCGTAATCCAAATCGAATTCAGTCACAAAATCTCCATAAAGTTGTATTTTTAGAAAAATCATGATTTTTATGGACGCTTATTTCAGATTTGGGTTTGGACTTAAGAATCAGTTTTCTCAAGTTCTATAGGACCAAACTGGCTTTTATTTTGGAAAAGTGATAAGAATCGCAATCCAAATCGAATTCAGTCACAAAATCTCCATAAAGTTGTATTTTTAGAAAAATCATGATTTTTATGGACGCTAATTTCAGACTTGGGTTCGAACTTTAGAAGCAGTTTTTCCAGGTAGTATGGGACCAAATCGGCTGAAATTTTGGAGTAGTCATAAAAATCGTAATCCAAATCGAATTCAGTCACAAACTCTCCATAAAGTTGTATTTTTAGAAAAATCATATTTTTTATGGACGCTAATTGCAGACTTGGGTTCGAACTTTAGAAGCAGTTTTCTCAGGTTCTATAAGACCGAACTGGCTGAAATTTTGGAATAGTGATATGAATCGTAATCCAAATCGAATTCAGTCCTAAACTCTCCATAAAGTTGTATTTTTAGAAAAATCATGATTTTTATGGAGGCTTATTTGAGACTTGGGTTCGAACTATAAAAGCAGTTTTCTCAGGTTCTATAGGACCAAACTGACTGAAATTTTGGAAAAGTGATAAGAATCGCAATCCAAATCGAATTCAGTCACGAAATCTCCATAAAGTTGTATTTTTAGAAAAATCATGATATATATGGACGCTAATTTTAGACTTGGGTTCGAACTTTAGAAGCCGTTTTTCCAGGTAGTATGGGACCAAACTGGCTGAAATTTTTGAGTAGTCATAAGAATCGTAATCCAAATCGAATTCAGTCACAAAATCTCCATAAAGTTTTATTTTTAGAAAAATCATGATTTTTATGGACGCTTATTTCAGACTTGGGTTCGAACTTTAGAAGCAGTTTTTCCAGGTAGTATGGGACCAAATTGGCTGAAATTTTGGAGTAGTCATAAAAATCGTAATCCAAATCGAATTCAGTCACAAACTCTCCATAAAGTTGTATTTTTAGAAAAATCATCTTTTTTATGGAAGCTTATTTGAGACTTGGGTTCGAACTTTAGAAGCAGTTTTCTCAGGTTCTATAGGACCAAATTGGCTGAAATTTTGGAATAGTGATAGGAATCGTAATCCAAATCGAATTCAGTCACAAACTCTCCATAAAGTTGTATTTTTAGAAAAATCATATTTTTTATGGAGGCTTATTTGAGACTTGGGTTCGAACTTTAGAAGCAGTTTTCTAAGGTTCTATGGGACCAAACTGGCTGAAATTTTGGAAGAGTTATATGGATCGTAATCCAAATCGAAGTCAGTCACAAAATATCCATAAAGTTGTATTTTTAGAAAAATCATATTTTTTATGGACGCTAATCGCAGACTTGGGTTCGAATTTTAGAAGCAGATTTCTCAGGTTCTATAGGACCGAACTGGCTGAAATTTTGGAATAGTGATATGAATCGTAATCCAAATCGAATTCACTCACAAACTCTCCATAAAGTTGTATTTTTAGAAAAATCATCTTTTTTATGGACGCTAATTGCAGACTTGGGTTCGAACTTTAGAAGCAGTTTTCTAAGGTTCTATGGGACCAAACTGGCTGAAATTTTGGAGTAATCATAAGAATCGTAATCCAAATCGAATTCACTCACAAACTCTCCATAAAGTTGTATTTTTAGAAAAATCATCTTTTTTATGGACGCTAATTGCAGACTTGGGTTCGAACTTTAGAAGCAGTTTTCTAAGGTTCTATGGGACCAAACTGGCTGAAATTTTGGAAGAGTGATATGAATCGTAATCCAAATCGAATTCAGTCACAAAATCTCCATGAAGTTGTATTTTTAGAAAAATCATGATTTTTATGGACGCTAATTTCAGACTTGGGTTCGAACTATAAAAGCAGTTTTCTCAGGTTCTTTAGGACCAAACTGGCTGAAATTTTGGAAAAGTGATAAGAATCGCAATCCAATTCGAATTCAGTCACAAAATCACCATAAAGTTGTATTTTTAGAAAAATCATGATTTTTATGGACGCTTATTTCAGACTTGGGTTTGGACTTAAGAATCAGTTTTCTCAAGTTCTATAGGACCAAACTGGCTTTTATTTTGGAAAAGTGATAAGAATCGCAAATCAAATCGAATTCAGTCACAAAATCTCCATAAAGTTGTATTTTTAGAAAAATCATGATTTTTATGGACGCTAATTTCAGACTTGGGTTCGAACTTTAGAAGCAGTTTTTCCAGGTAGTATGGGACCAAACTGGCTGAAATTTTGGAGAAGTCATAAGAATCGTACTCCAAATCGAATTCAGTCACAAACTCTCCATAAAGTTGTATTTTTAGAAAAATCATATTTTTTATGGACGCTAATCGCAGACTTGGGTTCGAACTTTAGAAGCAGTTTTCTCAGGTTCTATAGGACCGAACTGGCTGAAATTTTGGAATAATGATATGAATCGTAATCCAAATCGAATTCAGTCACAAAATCTCCATAAAGTTGTATTTTTAGAAAAATCATGATTTTTATGGACGCTAATTTCAGACTTGGGTTCGAACTTTAGAAGCAGTTTTTCCAGGTAGTATGGGACCAAATCGGCTGAAATTTTGGAGTAGTCATAAAAATCGTAATCCAAATCGAATTCAGTCACAAACTCTCCATAAAGTTGTATTTTTAGAAAAATCATATTTTTTATGGACGCTAATTGCAGACTTGGGTTCGAACTTTAGAAGCAGTTTTCTCAGGTTCTATAAGACCGAACTGGCTGAAATTTTGGAATAGTGATATGAATCGTAATCCAAATCGAATTCAGTCCTAAACTCTCCATAAAGTTGTATTTTTAGAAAAATCATGATTTTTATGGAGGCTTATTTGAGACTTGGGTTCGAACTATAAAAGCAGTTTTCTCAGGTTCTATAGGACCAAACTGACTGAAATTTTGGAAAAGTGATAAGAATCGCAATCCAAATCGAATTCAGTCACGAAATCTCCATAAAGTTGTATTTTTAGAAAAATCATGATATATATGGACGCTAATTTTAGACTTGGGTTCGAACTTTAGAAGCCGTTTTTCCAGGTAGTATGGGACCAAACTGGCTGAAATTTTTGAGTAGTCATAAGAATCGTAATCCAAATCGAATTCAGTCACAAAATCTCCATAAAGTTTTATTTTTAGAAAAATCATGATTTTTATGGACGCTTATTTCAGACTTGGGTTCGAACTTTAGAAGCAGTTTTTCCAGGTAGTATGGGACCAAATTGGCTGAAATTTTGGAGTAGTCATAAAAATCGTAATCCAAATCGAATTCAGTCACAAACTCTCCATAAAGTTGTATTTTTAGAAAAATCATCTTTTTTATGGAAGCTTATTTGAGACTTGGGTTCGAACTTTAGAAGCAGTTTTCTCAGGTTCTATAGGACCAAATTGGCTGAAATTTTGGAATAGTGATAGGAATCGTAATCCAAATCGAATTCAGTCACAAACTCTCCATAAAGTTGTATTTTTAGAAAAATCATATTTTTTATGGAGGCTTATTTGAGACTTGGGTTCGAACTTTAGAAGCAGTTTTCTAAGGTTCTATGGGACCAAACTGGCTGAAATTTTGGAAGAGTTATATGGATCGTAATCCAAATCGAAGTCAGTCACAAAATATCCATAAAGTTGTATTTTTAGAAAAATCATATTTTTTATGGACGCTAATCGCAGACTTGGGTTCGAATTTTAGAAGCAGATTTCTCAGGTTCTATAGGACCGAACTGGCTGAAATTTTGGAATAGTGATATGAATCGTAATCCAAATCGAATTCACTCACAAACTCTCCATAAAGTTGTATTTTTAGAAAAATCATCTTTTTTATGGACGCTAATTGCAGACTTGGGTTCGAACTTTAGAAGCAGTTTTCTAAGGTTCTATGGGACCAAACTGGCTGAAATTTTGGAGTAATCATAAGAATCGTAATCCAAATCGAATTCACTCACAAACTCTCCATAAAGTTGTATTTTTAGAAAAATCATCTTTTTTATGGACGCTAATTGCAGACTTGGGTTCGAACTTTAGAAGCAGTTTTCTAAGGTTCTATGGGACCAAACTGGCTGAAATTTTGGAAGAGTGATATGAATCGTAATCCAAATCGAATTCAGTCACAAAATCTCCATGAAGTTGTCTTTTAAGAAAAATCATGATTTTTATGGAGGCTTATTTGAGACTTGGGTTCGAACTATAAAAGCAGTTTTCTCAGGTTCTATAGGACCAAACTGGCTGAAATTTTTGAGTAGTCATAAGAATCGTAATCCAAATCGAATTCAGTCACAAAATCTCCATAAAGTTGTATTTTTAGAAAAATCATGATTTTTATGGACGCTTATTTCAGATTTGGGTTTGGACTTAAGAATCAGTTTTCTCAAGTTCTATAGGACCAAACTGGCTTTTATTTTGGAAAAGTGATAAGAATCGCAATCCAAATCGAATTCAGTCACAAAATCTCCATAAAGTTGTATTTTTAGAAAAATCATGATTTTTATGGACGCTAATTTCAGACTTGGGTTCGAACTTTAGAAGCAGTTTTTCCAGGTAGTATGGGACCAAATCGGCTGAAATTTTGGAGTAGTCATAAAAATCGTAATCCAAATCGAATTCAGTCACAAACTCTCCATAAAGTTGTATTTTTAGAAAAATCATATTTTTTATGGACGCTAATTGCAGACTTGGGTTCGAACTTTAGAAGCAGTTTTCTCAGGTTCTATAAGACCGAACTGGCTGAAATTTTGGAATAGTGATATGAATCGTAATCCAAATCGAATTCAGTCCTAAACTCTCCATAAAGTTGTATTTTTAGAAAAATCATGATTTTTATGGAGGCTTATTTGAGACTTGGGTTCGAACTATAAAAGCAGTTTTCTCAGGTTCTATAGGACCAAACTGACTGAAATTTTGGAAAAGTGATAAGAATCGCAATCCAAATCGAATTCAGTCACGAAATCTCCATAAAGTTGTATTTTTAGAAAAATCATGATATATATGGACGCTAATTTTAGACTTGGGTTCGAACTTTAGAAGCCGTTTTTCCAGGTAGTATGGGACCAAACTGGCTGAAATTTTTGAGTAGTCATAAGAATCGTAATCCAAATCGAATTCAGTCACAAAATCTCCATAAAGTTTTATTTTTAGAAAAATCATGATTTTTATGGACGCTTATTTCAGACTTGGGTTCGAACTTTAGAAGCAGTTTTTCCAGGTAGTATGGGACCAAATTGGCTGAAATTTTGGAGTAGTCATAAAAATCGTAATCCAAATCGAATTCAGTCACAAACTCTCCATAAAGTTGTATTTTTAGAAAAATCATCTTTTTTATGGAAGCTTATTTGAGACTTGGGTTCGAACTTTAGAAGCAGTTTTCTCAGGTTCTATAGGACCAAATTGGCTGAAATTTTGGAATAGTGATAGGAATCGTAATCCAAATCGAATTCAGTCACAAACTCTCCATAAAGTTGTATTTTTAGAAAAATCATATTTTTTATGGAGGCTTATTTGAGACTTGGGTTCGAACTTTAGAAGCAGTTTTCTAAGGTTCTATGGGACCAAACTGGCTGAAATTTTGGAAGAGTTATATGGATCGTAATCCAAATCGAAGTCAGTCACAAAATATCCATAAAGTTGTATTTTTAGAAAAATCATATTTTTTATGGACGCTAATCGCAGACTTGGGTTCGAACTTTAGAAGCAGATTTCTCAGGTTCTATAGGACCGAACTGGCTGAAATTTTGGAATAGTGATATGAATCGTAATCCAAATCGAATTCAGTCACAAACTCTCCATAAAGTTGTATTTTTAGAAAAATCATCTTTTTTATGGAAGCTTATTTGAGACTTGGGTTCGAACTTTAGAAGCAGTTTTCTAAGGTTCTATGGGACCAAACTGGCTGAAATTTTGGAAGAGTGATATGAATCGTAATCCAAATCGAATACAGTCACAAAATCTCCATGAAGTTGTCTTTTTAGAAAAATCATGATTTTTATGGAGGCTTATTTGAGACTTGGGTTCGAACTATAAAAGCAGTTTTCTCAGGTTCTATAGGACCAAACTGGCTGAAATTTTTGAGTAGTCATAAGAATCGTAATCCAAATCGAATTCAGTCACAAAATCTCCATAAAGTTGTATTTTTAGAAAAATCATGATTTTTATGGACGCTTATTTCAGATTTGGGTTTGGACTATAAAAGCAGTTTTCTCAGGTTCTATAGGACCAAACTGGCTGAAATTTTGGAAAAGTGATAAGAATCGCAATCCAAATCGAATTCAGTCACAAAATCACCATAAAGTTGTATTTTTAGAAAAATCATGATTTTTATGGACGCTTCTTTCAGACTTGGGTTTGGACTTAAGAATCAGTTTTCTCAAGTTCTATAGGACCAAACTGGCTGAAATTTTGGAAAAGTGATAAGAATCGCAATCCAAATCGAATTCAGTCACAAAATCTCCATAAAGTTGTATTTTTAGAAAAATCATGATTTTTATGGACGCTAATTTCAGACTTGGGTTCGAACTTTAGAAGCAGTTTTTCCAGGTAGTATGGGACCAAACTAGCTGAAATTATGGAGTAGAATCGTAATCCAAATCGAATTCAGTCACAAACTCTCCATAAAGTTGTATTTTTAGAAAAATCATATTTTTTATGGACGCTAATTGCAGACTTGGGTTCGAACTTTAGAAGCAGTTTTCTCAGGTTCTATAGGACCGAACTGGCTGAAATTTTGGAATAGTGATTTGAATCGTAATCCAAATCGAATTCAGTCACAAACTCTCCATAAAGTTGTATTTTTAGAAAAATCATGATTTTTATGGACGCGTATTTCAGACTTGGGTTCGACTTTTAGAAGCAGTTTTTCCAGGTAGTATGGGACCAAACTGGCTGAAATTTTGGAGTAGTCATAAGAATCGTAATCCAAATCGAATTCAGTCACAAACTCTCCATAAAGTTGTATTTTTAGAAAAATCATCTTTTTTATGGACGCCAATTGCAGACTTGGGTTCGAACTTTAGAAGCCGTTTTCTCAGGTTCTATAGGACCGAACTGGCTGAAATTTTGGAAAAGTGATAAGAATCGCAATCCAAATCGAATTCAGTCACAAAATCTCCATAAAGTTGTATTTTTAGAAAAATCATGATTTTTATGGACGCTAATTTCAGACTTGGGTTCGAACTTTAGAAGCAGTTTTTCCAGGTAGTATGGGACCAAACTGGCTGAAATTTTGGAAAAGTGATAAGAATCGCAATCCAAATCGAATTCAGTCACAAAATCTCCATAAAGTTGTATTTTTAGAAAAATCATGATTTTTATGGACGCTAATTTCAGACTTGGGTTCGAACTTTAGAAGCAGTTTTTCCAGGTAGTATGGGACCAAACTGGCTGAAATTTTTGAGTTGTCATAAGAATCGTAATCCAAATCGAATTCAGTCACAAAATCTCCATAAAGTTGTATTTTTAGAAAAATCATGATTTTTATGGACGCTTATTTCAGACTTGGGTTTGGACTTTCAGGTTACGATAAGGATTACGATTCTTATGACTACTCAAAAATTTCAGCCAGTTTGGTCCCATACTACCTGGAAAAACTGCTTCTAAAGTCCGAACCCAAGTCTGTATTAATCCAAATCGAATTCAGTTACAAACTCTCCATAAAGTTGTATTTTTAGAAAAATCATCTTTTTTATGGAAGCTTATTTGAGACTTGGGTTCGAACTTTAGAAGCAGTTTTCTAAGGTTCTATGGGACCAAACTGGCTGAAACTTTGGAAGAGTAATATGAACCGTAATCCAAATCGAATTCAGTCACAAAATCTCCATAAAGTTGTATTTTTAGAAAAATCATGATTTTTATGGACGCTAATTTCAGACTTGGGTTCGAACTTTAGAAGCAGTTTTTCCAGGTAGTATGGGACCAAACTGGCTGAAATTTTGGAATATTGATTAGAATCGTAATTCAAATCGAATTCAGTCACAAACTCTCCATTAAGTTGTATTTTTAGAAAAATCATCTTTTTTATGGAGGCTTATTTGAGACTTGGGTTCGAACTTAAGAAGCAGTTTTTTAGGGTTCTATGGGACCTAACCGGCTGAAATTCTGGAATAGTGATAAGAATCGTTATCCAAATCGAATTCAGTCACAAAATCTCCATAAAGTTGTATTTTTAGTAAAATCATGATTTTTATGGACGCTAATTGCAGACTTGGGTTCGAACTTTTGAAGCAGTTTTCTAGGGTTCTATGGGACCAAACTGGCTGAAATTTTGGAAGAGTGATATGAATCGTAATCCAAATCGAATTCAGTCACAAAATCTCCATGAAGTTGTATTTTTAGAAAAATCATGATTTTTATGGACGCTAATTTCAGACTTGAGTTCGAACTATAAAAGCAGTTTTCTCAGGTTCTATAGGACCAAACTGGCTGAAATTTTGGAAAAGTGATAAGAATCGCAATCCAAATCGAATTCAGTCACAAAATCTCCATAAAGTTGTATTTTTAGAAAAATCATGATTTTTATGGACGCTAATTTCAGACTTGGGTTTGGACTTAAGAATCAGTTTTCTCAAGTTCTATAGGACCAAACTGGCTGAAATTTTGGAAAAGTGATAAGAATCGCAATCCAAATCGAATTCAGTCACAAAATCTCCATAAAGTTGTATTTTTAGAAAAATCATGATTTTTATGGACTCTAATTGCAGACTTGGGTTCGAACTTTAGAAGCAGTTTTCTCAGGTTCTATAGGACCAAACTGGCTGAAATTTTGGAAGAGTTATATGAATCGTAATCCAAATCGAATTCAGTCACAAAATCTCCATATAGTTGTATTTTTAGAAAAATCATCTTTTTTATGGACGCTAATTTCAGACTTGGGTTCGAACTTTAGAAGCAGTTTTTCCAGGTAGTATGGGACCAAACTGGCTGAAATTTTGGAGTATTCATAAGAATCGTAATCCAAATCGAATTCAGTCACAAAATCTCCATAAAGTTGTATTTTTAGAAAAATCATGATTTTTATGGACGCTTATTTCAGACTTGGGTTTGGACTTAAGAATCAGTTTTCTCAAGTTCTATAGGACCAAACTGGCTGTTATTTTGGAAAAGTGATAAGAATCGCAATCCAAATCGAATTCAGGCACAAAATCTCCATTAAGTCGTATTTTTAGAAAAATCATATTTTTTATGGACGCTAATTGCAGACTTGGGTTCGAACTTTAGAAGCAGTTTTCTCAGGTTCTATGGGACCAAACTGGCTGAAATTTTGGAAGAGTGATATGAATCGTAATCCAAATCGAATTCAGTAACAAAATCTCCATGAAGTTGTATTTTTAGAAAAATCATGATTTTTATGGACGCTAATTTCAGACTTGGGTTTGGACTTAAGAATCAGTTTTCTCAAGTTCTATAGGACCAAACTGGCTGAAATTTTGGAATAGTGAAAAAAATCGTAATCCAAATCGAATTCAGTCACAAAATCTCCATTAAGTTGTATTTTTAGAAAAATCATCTTTTTTATGGAGGCTTATTTGAGACTTGGGTTCGAACTTTAGAAGCAGTTTTCTAAGGTTCTATGGGACCAAACTGGCAGAAATTTTGGAAGAGTGATATGAATCGTAATCCAAATCGAATTCAGTCACAAAATCTCCATCAAGTTGTATTTTTAGAAAAATCATGATTTTTATGGACGCTTATTTCAGACTTGGGTTTGGACTTAAGAATCAGTTTTCTCAAGTTCTATAGGACCAAACTGGCTGTTATTTTGGAAAAGTGATAAGAATCGCAATCCAAATCGAATTCAGGCACAAAATCTCCATTAAGTCGTATTTTTAGAAAAATCATATTGAAGTGAAACTTCTTTACGCGCGTCATGCAATTTCGTGGACCGGAGTAAAACCAACTCATGACCGAAACGAAAATGCGGGACCGATTAAAGTTCATTTGATGTAGTAAAAGTTTTGAAGTAAAATATAAATGCTTCTTAGCTCATCTCGACAACTGGCGTTGGTGGTGTAATGGTCAGCATAGTTGCTTTCGAAGCAGTTGATCCGAGTTCGATTCTCGGCCATGGAATATTATTTTTTTGTTTTTAAGGAATTTTTTTTTTTTAATGGTTGACCATAATATCAATCCACTAAGTAATATTTTAGGCCTGTAGCATAATTGAAAAGTTAAAGAATGATATAAAATTTTTTATGATGTTAACGATAAAAAAATAAAAAAAAACATAAAATTAAAATAAAAAATGGGCCAACGGCACGCGGTGTTCCCAAGCGGTCACCCATCCAAGTACTGACCGCGCCCAATGTTGCTTAACTTCGGTGATCGGACGAGAACCGGTGTGTTCAAAATGGTATGGTCGTTGGCAAAAGTTAAACAATATTAATTTCTATTCTACCTGCCAATAAATATATGAAAATTAGTATAAAAAAGCCCTAATAATATTGAAAAAATTAGCAAGGTGTGTGCGAGGTTGATAAAAATAATCATTACATACGCGCTTGAAAAAGATCGTAATTACATTAATAAGTTTGTAGGAATTTTTTTTTTCAATGGTTGACCATAATATCAATCCACTAAGTAATATTTTAGGCCTGTAGCATACTTGAAAAGTTAAAGAATTTTATGATATTATTAATTATAGTAATGATAAAAAAATAAAAAAAACATGAAATTAAAATAAAAAATAGGCCAACGGCACGCGGTGTTCCCAAGCGGTCACCCATCCAAGTACTGACCGCGCCCAATGTTGCTTAACTTCGGTGATCGGACGAGAACCGGTGTGTTCAACATGGTATGGTCGTTGGCAAACGCTAAACAATATTAATTTCTACTCTACCTGCCAATAAATATATGAAAATTAGTATAAAAAAGCCCTAATAATACTGAAAACATTAGCAAGGTGTATGCGACGTTGATAAAAATAATCATTACATACGCGCTTGAAAAAGATCGTAATTACATTAATAAGTTTGTAGGAATTTTTTTTTTCAATGGTTGACCATAATATCAATCCACTAAGTAATATTTTAGGCCTGTAGCATACTTGAAAAGTTAAAGAATTTTATGATATTATTAATTATAGTAATGATAAAAAAATAAAAAAAACATGAAATTAAAATAAAAAATAGGCCAACGGCACGCGGTGTTCCCAAGCGGTCACCCATCCAAGTACTGACCGCGCCCAATGTTGCTTAACTTCGGTGATCGGACGAGAACCGGTGTGTTCAACATGGTATGGTCGTTGGCAAACGCTAAACAATATTAATTTCTACTCTACCTGCCAATAAATATATGAAAATTAGTATAAAAAAGCCCTAATAATACTGAAAACATTAGCAAGGTGTATGCGACGTTGATAAAAATAATCATTACATACGCGCTTGAAAAAGATCGTAATTACATCCATAACTTTGCAGGAATTTTTTGAAGTGAAACTTCTTTACGCGCGTCATGCAATTTCGAGGACCGGAGTAAAACCGACTCATGACCGTGACGAAAAAACGGGATCATTTCGCTATAGGAGCCTAGCTAATATTATATACCTAGTTTAACTCACTCTCCTAACTCATCTTCGCTGTCTACAGGCAGAGCGCACGACTGTGGTCGTGAAGAACCGAGGTTCGATCCCCGCTTTAACTAATTTTTTTTTCTTTTTTTATAACTTTTAATTTTTTTTATCACATGCTACTTATAAATATGTCAATAGACAGAAAAAAAGAGAGAATGAAATGAAAAGAGAGAGAGAGAAGAATACTAGAAGTTTCACTTCTGTCTTGCGTAGGCTTGACACACCCATTTTTTTTTTTATGGACGCTAATTGCAGACTTGGGTTCGAACTTTAGAAGCAGTATTCTCAGGTTCTATGGGACCAAACTGGCTGAAATTTTGGAGTAGTCATAAGAATCGTAATCCAAATCAAATTCAGTCACAAAATCTCCATAAAGTTGTATTTTTAGAAAAATAATGATTTTTATGGACGCTAATTTCAGACTTGGGTTTGGACTTAAGAATCAGTTTTCTCAAGTTCTATAGGACCAAACTGGCTGTTATTTTGGAAAAGTGATAAGAATCGCAATCCAAATCGAATTCAGGCACAAAATCTCCATTAAGTCGTATTTTTAGAAAAATCATATTTTTTATGGACGCTTATTGCAGACTTGGGTTCGAACTTTAGAAGCAGTTTTCTCAGGTTCTATGGGACCAAACTGGCTGAAATTTTGGAAGAGTGATATGAATCGTAATCCAAATCGAATTCAGTAACAAAATCTCCATGAAGTTGTATTTTTAGAAAAATCATGATTTTTATGGACGCTAATTTCAGACTTGGGTTTGGACTTAAGAATCAGTTTTCTCAAGTTCTATAGGACCAAACTGGCTGAAATTTTGGAATAGTGAAAAGAATCGTAATCCAAATCGAATTCAGTCACAAAATCTCCATAAAGTTGTATTTTTAGAAAAATCATGATTTTTATGGACTCTAATTGCAGACTTGGGTTCGAACTTTAGAAGCAGTTTTCTCAGGTTCTATGGGACCAAACTGGCTGAAATTTTGGAGTAGTCATAAGAATCTTAATCCAAATCGAATTCAGTCACAAACTCTCCATAAAGTTGTATTTTTAGAAAAATCATCTTTTTTATGGAAGCTTATTTGAGACTTGGGTTTGGACTTAAGAATCAGTTTTCTCAAGTTCTATAGGACCAAACTGGCTGAAATTTTGGAATAGTGAAAAGAATCGTAATCCAAATCGAATTCAGTCACAAAATCTCCTTATAGTTGTATTTTTAGAAAAATCATCTTTTTTATGGAGGCTTATTTGAGAATTGGGTTCGAACTTAAGAAGCAGTTTTCTAGGGTTCTATGGGACCTAGCCGGCTGAAATTTTGGAATAGTGATAAGAATCGTTATCCAAATCGAATTCAGTCACAAAATCTCCATAAAGTTGTATTTTTAGAAAAATCATGATTTTTATGGACTCTAATTGCAGACTTGGGTTCGAACTTTAGAAGCAGTTTTCTCAGGTTCTATAGGACCAAACTGGCTGAAATTTTGGAAGAGTTATATGAATCGTAATCCAAATCGAATTCAGTCACAAAATCTCCATATAGTTGTATTTTTAGAAAAATCATCTTTTTTATGGAGGCTTATTTGAGACTTGGGTTCGAACTTTAGAAGCAGTTTTTCCAGGTAGTATGGGACCAAACTGGCTGAAATTTTGGAGTAGTCATAAGAATCTTAATCCAAATCGAATTCAGTCACAAACTCTCAATAAAGTTTTTTTTTTAGAAATATCATCTTTTTTATGGAAGCTTATTTGAGACTTGGGTTCGAACTTTAGAAGCAGTTTTCTAAGGTTCTATGGGACCAAACTGGCTGAAATTTTGGAAGAATGATATGAATCGTAATCCAAATCGAATTCAGTCACAAAATCTCCATGAAGTTGTATTTTTAGAATAATCATGATTTTTATGGACGCTAATTTCAGACTTGGGTTCGAACTTTAGAAGCAGTTTTTCCAGGTAGTATGGGACCAAACTGGCTGAAATTTTGGAGTAGTCATAAGAATCGTAATCCAAATCGAATTCAGTCACAAAATCTCCATAAAGTTGTATTTTTAGAAAAATCATGATTTTTATGGACGCTTATTTCAGACTTGGGTTTGGACTTAAGAATCAGTTTTCTCAAGTTCTATAGGACCAAACTGGCTGTTATTTTGGAAAAGTGATAAGAATCGCAATCCAAATCGAATTCAGGCACAAAATCTCCATAAAGTTGTATTTTTAGAAAAATCATATTTTTTATGGACGCTAATTGCAGACTTGGGTTCGAACTTTAGATGCAGTTTTCTCAGGTTCTATGGGACCAAACTGGCTGAAATTTTGGAAGAGTGATATGAATCGTAATCCAAATCGATTTCAGTTACAAAATCTCCATGAAGTTGTATTTTTAGAAAAATCATGATTTTTATGGACGCTAATTTCAGACTTGGGTTTGGACTTAAGAATCAGTTTTCTCAAGTTCTATAGGACCAAACTGGCTGAAATTTTGGAATAGTGAAAAGAATCGTAATCCAAATCGAATTCAGTCACAAAATCTCCATAAAGTTGTATTTTTAGAAAAATCATCTTTTTTATGGAGGCTTATTTGAGAATTGGGTTCGAACTTAAGAAGCAGTTTTCTAGGGTTCTATGGGACCTAGCCGGCTGAAATTTTGGAATAGTGATAAGAATCGTTATCCAAATCGAATTCAGTCACAAAATCTCCATAAAGTTGTATTCTAAGAAAAATCATGATTTTTATGGACGCTAATTTCAGACTTGGGTTCGAACTTTAGAAGCAGTTTTTCCAGGTAGTATGGGACCAAACTGGCTGAAATTTTGGAGTAGTCATAAGAATCGTAATCCAAATCGAATTCAGTCACAAAATCTCCATAAAGTTGTATTTTTAGAAATATCATGATTTTTATGGACGCTAATTTAAGACTTGGGTTTGGACTTAAGAATCAGTTTTTTCAAGTTCTATAGAACCAAACTGGCTGAAATTTTGGAATAGTGATATGAATCGTAATCCAAATCGAATTCAGTCACAAACTCTCCATAAAGTTGTATTTTTAGAAAAATCATAATTTTTATGGACGCTAATTTCAGACTTGGGTTCGAACTATAAAAGCAGTTTTCTCAGGTTCTATAGGACCAAACTGGCTGAAATTTTGGAAAAGTGATAAGAATCGCAATTCAAATCGAATTCAGTCACAAAATCTCCGTTAAGTTGTATTTTTAGAAAAATCATCTTTTTTATGGAGGCTTATTTGAGAATTGGGTTCGAACTTTAGAAGCAGTTTTCTAGGGTTCTATGGGACCTAACCGGCTGAAATTTTGAAATAGTGATAAGAATCGTTATCCAAATCGAATTCAGTCACAAAATCTCCATAAAGTTGTATTTTTAGAAAAATCATGATTTTTATGGACGCTAATTGGAGACTTGGGTTCGAACTTAAGAAGCAGTTTTTTCAGGTTCTATAGGACCAAACTGGCTGAAATTTTGGAATAGTGATATGAATCGTAATCCAAATCTAATTCAGTCACAAACTCTCCATAAAGTTGTATTTTTAGAAAAATCATCTTTTTTATGGAGGCTTATTTGAGACTTGGGTTCGAACTTTAGAAGCAGTTTTCTAAGGTTCTATGGGACCAAACTGGCTGAAATTTTGGAAGATTGATATGAATCGTAATCCAAATCGAATTCAGTCACAAAATCTCCATTAAGTTGTATTTTTAGAAAAATCATGATTTTTATGGACGCTAATTTCAGACTTGGGTTCGAACTATAAAAGCAGTTTTCTCAGGTTCTATAGGACCAAACTGGCTGAAATTTTGGAAAAGTGATAAGAATCGCAATCCAAATCGAATTCAGTCACAAAATCTCCATAAAGTTGTATTTTTAGAAAAATCATGATTTTTATGGACGCTAATTTCAGACTTGGGTTCGAACTTTAGAAGCAGTTTTCTCAGGTTCTATAGGACCAAACTGGCTGAAATTTTGGAAGAGTTATATGAATCGTAATCCAAATCGAATTCAGTCACAAAATCTCCATATAGTTGTATTTTTAGAAAAATCATCATTTTTAAGGAGGCTTATTTGAGACTTGGGTTCGAACTTTAGAAGCAGTTTTTCCAGGTAGTATGGGACCAAACTGGCTGAAATTTTGGAGTAGTCATAAGAATCTTAATCCAAATCGAATTCAGTCACAAACTCTCCATAAAGTTGTATTTTTAGAAAAATCATCTTTTTTATGGAAGCTTATTTGAGACTTGGGTTCGAACTTTAGAAGCAGTTTTCTAAGGTTCTATGGGACCAAACTGGCTGAAATTTTGGAAGAGTGATATGAATCGTAATCCAAATCGAATTCAGTCACAAAATCTCCATGAAGTTGTATTTTTAGAATAATCATGATTTTTATGGACGCCAATTTCAGACTTGGGTTCGAACTTTAGAAGCAGTTTTTCCAGGTAGTATGGGACCAAACTGGCTGAAATTTTGGAGTAGTCATAAGAATCGTAATCCAAATCGAATTCAGTCACAAAATCTCCATAAAGTTGTATTTTTAGAAAAATCATGATTTTTATGGACGCTTATTTCAGACTTGGGTTTGGACTTAAGAATCAGTTTTCTCAAGTTCTATAAGACCAAACTGGCTTTTATTTTGGAAAAGTGATAAGAATCGCAATCCAAATCGAATTCAGGCACAAAATCTCCATTAAGTCGTGTTTTTAGAAAAATCATATTTTTTATGGACGCTAATTGCAGACTTGGGTTCGAACTTTAGAAGCAGTTTTCTCAGGTTCTATGAGACCAAACTGGCTGAAATTTTGGAAGAGTGATATGAATCGTAATCCAAATCGAATTCAGTAACAAAATCTCCATGAAGTTGTATTTTTAGAAAAATCATGATTTTTATGGACGCTAATTTCAGACTTGGGTTCGAACTTTAGAAGCAGTTTTTCCAGGTAGTATGGGACCAAACTGGCTGAAATTTTGGAGTAGTCATAAGAATCGTAATCCAAATCGAATTCAGTAACAAAATCTCCATAAAGTTGTATTTTTAGAAAAATCATGATTTTTATGGACGCTTATTTCAGACTTGGGTTTGGACTTAAGAATCAGTTTTCTCAAGTTCTATAGGACCAAACTGGCTGTTATTTTGGAAAAGTGATAAGAATCGCAATCCAAATCGAATTCAGTCACAAAATCTCCATAAAGTTGTATTTTTAGAAAAATCATGATTTTTATGGACGCTAATTTCAGACTTGGGTTCGAACTTTAGAAGCAGTTTTTCCAGGTAGTATAGGACCAAACTGGCTGAAATTTTGGAGTAGTCATAAGAATCGTAATCGAAATCGAATTCAGTAACAAAATCTCCATAAAGTTGTATTTTTAGAAAAATCATGATTTTTATGGACGCTAATTTCAGACTTGGGTTCGAACTATAAAAGCAGTTTTCTCAGGTTCTATAGGACCAAACTGGCTGAAATTTTGGAAAAGTGATAAGAATCGCAATCCAAATCGAATTCAGTCACAAAATCTCCGTTAAGTTGTATTTTTAGAAAAATCATCTTTTTTATGGAGGCTTATTTGAGAATTGGGTTCGAACTTTAGAAGCAGTTTTCTAGGGTTCTATGGGACCTAACCGGCTGAAATTTTGAAATAGTGATAAGAATCGTTATCCAAATCGAATTCAGTCACAAAATCTCCATAAAGTTGTATTTTTAGAAAAATCATGATTTTTATGGACGCTAATTGGAGACTTGGGTTCGAACTTAAGAAGCAGTTTTTTCAGGTTCTATAGGACCAAACTGGCTGAAATTTTGGAATAGTGATATGAATCGTAATCCAAATCTAATTCAGTCACAAACTCTCCATAAAGTTGTATTTTTAGAAAAATCATCTTTTTTATGGAGGCTTATTTGAGACTTGGGTTCGAACTTTAGAAGCAGTTTTCTAAGGTTCTATGGGACCAAACTGGCTGAAATTTTGGAAGAGTGATATGAATCGTAATCCAAATCGAATTCAGTCACAAAATCTCCATTAAGTTGTATTTTTAGAAAAATCATGATTTTTATGGACGCTAATTTCAGACTTGGGTTTGGACTTAAGAATCAGTTTTCTCAAGTTCTATAGGACCAAACTGGCTGAAATTTTGGAAAAGTGAAAAGAATCGTAATCCAAATCGAATTCAGTCACAAAATCTCCATAAAGTTGTATTTTTAGAAAAATCATCTTTTTAATGGAGGCTTATTTGAGAATTGGGTTCGAACTTAAGAAGCAGTTTTCTAGGGTTCTATGGGACCTAGCCGGCTGAAATTTTGGAATAGTGATAAGAATCGTTATCCCAATCGAATTCAGTCACAAAATCTCCATAAAGTTGTATTTTTAGAAAAATCATGATTTTTATGGACTCTAATTGCAGACTTGGGTTCGAACTTTAGAAGCAGTTTTCTCAGGTTCTATAGGACCAAACTGGCTGAAATTTTGGAAGAGTTATATGAATCGTAATCCAAATCGAATTCAGTCACAAAATCTCCATATAGTTGTATTTTTAGAAAAATCATCATTTTTAAGGAGGCTTATTTGAGACTTGGGTTCGAACTTTAGAAGCAGTTTTTCCAGGTAGTATGGGACCAAACTGGCTGAAATTTTGGAGTAGTCATAAGAATCTTAATCCAAATCGAATTCAGTCACAAACTCTCCATAAAGTTGTATTTTTAGAAAAATCATCTTTTTTATGGAAGCTTATTTGAGACTTGGGTTCGAACTTTAGAAGCAGTTTTCTAAGGTTCTATGGGACCAAACTGGCTGAAATTTTGGAAGAGTGATATGAATCGTAATCCAAATCGAATTCAGTCACAAAATCTCCATGAAGTTGTATTTTTAGAATAATCATGATTTTTATGGACGCCAATTTCAGACTTGGGTTCGAACTTTAGAAGCAGTTTTTCCAGGTAGTATGGGACCAAACTGGCTGAAATTTTGGAGTAGTCATACGAATCGTAATCCAAATCGAATTCAGTCACAAAATCTCCATAAAGTTGTATTTTTAGAAAAATCATGATTTTTATGGACGCTTATTTCAGACTTGGGTTTGGACTTAAGAATCAGTTTTCTCAAGTTCTATAAGACCAAACTGGCTTTTATTTTGGAAAAGTGATAAGAATCGCAATCCAAATCGAATTCAGGCACAAAATCTCCATTAAGTCGTGTTTTTAGAAAAATCATATTTTTTATGGACGCTTATTGCAGACTTGGGTTCGAACTTTAGAAGCAGTTTTCTCAGGTTCTATGGGACCAAACTGGCTGAAATTTTGGAAGAGTGATATGAATCGTAATCCAAATCGAATTCAGTAACAAAATCTCCATGAAGTTGTATTTTTAGAAAAATCATGATTTTTATGGACGCTAATTTCAGACTTGGGTTTGGACTTAAGAATCAGTTTTCTCAAGTTCTATAGGACCAAACTGGCTGAAATTTTGGAATAGTGAAAAGAATCGTAATCCAAATCGAATTCAGTCACAAAATCTCCATAAAGTTGTATTTTTAGAAAAATCATGATTTTTATGGACGCTAATTTCAGACTTGGGTTCGAACTTTAGAAGCAGTTTTCTAAGGTTCTATGGGACCAAACTGGCTGAAATTTTGGAAGATTGATATGAATCGTAATCCAAATCGAATTCAGTCACAAAATCTCCATTAAGTTGTATTTTTAGAAAAATCATGATTTTTATGGACGCTAATTTCAGACTTGGGTTCGAACTATAAAAGCAGTTTTCTCAGGTTCTATAGGACCAAACTGGCTGAAATTTTGGAAAAGTGATAATAATCGCAATCCAAATCGAATTCAGTCACAAAATCTCCATAAAGTTGTATTTTTAGAAAAATCATGATTTTTATGGACGCTAATTTCAGACTTGGGTTCGAACTTTAGAAGCAGTTTTTCCAGGTAGTATGGGACCAAACTGGCTGAAATTTTGGAGTAGTCATAAGAATCGTAATCCAAATCGAATTCAGTAACAAAATCTCCATAAAGTTGTATTTTTAGAAAAATCATGATTTTTATGGACGCTAATTGGAGACTTGGGTTCGAACTTAAGAAGCAGTTTTTTCAGGTTCTATAGGACCAAACTGGCTGAAATTTTGGAATAGTGATATGAATCGTAATCCAAATCTAATTCAGTCACAAACTCTCCATAAAGTTGTATTTTTAGAAAAATCATCTTTTTTATGGAGGCTTATTTGAGACTTGGGTTCGAACTTTAGAAGCAGTTTTCTAAGGTTCTATGGGACCAAACTGGCTGAAATTTTGGAAGATTGATATGAATCGTAATCCAAATCGAATTCAGTCACAAAATCTCCATTAAGTTGTATTTTTAGAAAAATCATGATTTTTATGGACGCTAATTTCAGACTTGGGTTCGAACTATAAAAGCAGTTTTCTCAGGTTCTATAGGACCAAACTGGCTGAAATTTTGGAAAAGTGATAAGAATCGCAATCCAAATCGAATTCAGTCACAAAATCTCCATAAAGTTGTATTTTTAGAAAAATCATGATTTTTATGGACGCTAATTTCAGACTTGGGTTCGAACTTTAGAAGCAGTTTTTCCAGGTAGTATGGGACCAAACTGGCTGAAATTTTGGAGTAGTCATAAGAATCGTAATCCAAATCGAATTCAGTAACAAAATCTCCATAAAGTTGTATTTTTAGAAAAATCATGATTTTTATGGACGCTTATTTCAGACTTGGGTTTGGACTTAAGAATCAGTTTTCTCAAGTTCTATAGGACCAAACTGGCTGTTATTTTGGAAAAGTGATAAGAATCGCAATCCAAATCGAATTCAGTCACAAAATCTCCATAAAGTTGTATTTTTAGAAAAATCATGATTTTTATGGACGCTAATTTCAGACTTGGGTTCGAACTTTAGAAGCAGTTTTTCCAGGTAGTATAGGACCAAACTGGCTGAAATTTTGGAGTAGTCATAAGAATCGTAATCGAAATCGAATTCAGTAACAAAATCTCCATAAAGTTGTATTTTTAGAAAAATCATGATTTTTATGGACGCTAATTTCAGACTTGGGTTCGAACTATAAAAGCAGTTTTCTCAGGTTCTATAGGACCAAACTGGCTGAAATTTTGGAAAAGTGATAAGAATCGCAATCCAAATCGAATTCAGTCACAAAATCTCCGTTAAGTTGTATTTTTAGAAAAATCATCTTTTTTATGGAGGCTTATTTGAGAATTGGGTTCGAACTTTAGAAGCAGTTTTCTAGGGTTCTATGGGACCTAACCGGCTGAAATTTTGAAATAGTGATAAGAATCGTTATCCAAATCGAATTCAGTCACAAAATCTCCATAAAGTTGTATTTTTAGAAAAATCATGATTTTTATGGACGCTAATTGGAGACTTGGGTTCGAACTTAAGAAGCAGTTTTTTCAGGTTCTATAGGACCAAACTGGCTGAAATTTTGGAATAGTGATATGAATCGTAATCCAAATCTAATTCAGTCACAAACTCTCCATAAAGTTGTATTTTTAGAAAAATCATCTTTTTTATGGAGGCTTATTTGAGACTTGGGTTCGAACTTTAGAAGCAGTTTTCTAAGGTTCTATGGGACCAAACTGGCTGAAATTTTGGAAGAGTGATATGAATCGTAATCCAAATCGAATTCAGTCACAAAATCTCCATTAAGTTGTATTTTTAGAAAAATCATGATTTTTATGGACGCTAATTTCAGACTTGGGTTTGGACTTAAGAATCAGTTTTCTCAAGTTCTATAGGACCAAACTGGCTGAAATTTTGGAAAAGTGAAAAGAATCGTAATCCAAATCGAATTCAGTCACAAAATCTCCATAAAGTTGTATTTTTAGAAAAATCATCTTTTTAATGGAGGCTTATTTGAGAATTGGGTTCGAACTTAAGAAGCAGTTTTCTAGGGTTCTATGGGACCTAGCCGGCTGAAATTTTGGAATAGTGATAAGAATCGTTATCCCAATCGAATTCAGTCACAAAATCTCCATAAAGTTGTATTTTTAGAAAAATCATGATTTTTATGGACTCTAATTGCAGACTTGGGTTCGAACTTTAGAAGCAGTTTTCTCAGGTTCTATAGGACCAAACTGGCTGAAATTTTGGAAGAGTTATATGAATCGTAATCCAAATCGAATTCAGTCACAAAATCTCCATATAGTTGTATTTTTAGAAAAATCATCATTTTTAAGGAGGCTTATTTGAGACTTGGGTTCGAACTTTAGAAGCAGTTTTTCCAGGTAGTATGGGACCAAACTGGCTGAAATTTTGGAGTAGTCATAAGAATCTTAATCCAAATCGAATTCAGTCACAAACTCTCCATAAAGTTGTATTTTTAGAAAAATCACCTTTTTTATGGAAGCTTATTTGAGACTTGGGTTCGAACTTTAGAAGCAGTTTTCTAAGGTTCTATGGGACCAAACTGGCTGAAATTTTGGAAGAGTGATATGAATCGTAATCCAAATCGAATTCAGTCACAAAATCTCCATGAAGTTGTATTTTTAGAAAAATCATGATTTTTATGGACGCTTATTTCAGACTTGGGTTTGGACTTAAGAATCAGTTTTCTCAAGTTCTATAAGACCAAACTGGCTTTTATTTTGGAAAAGTGATAAGAATCGCAATCCAAATCGAATTCAGGCACAAAATCTCCATTAAGTCGTGTTTTTAGAAAAATCATATTTTTTATGGACGCTAATTGCAGACTTGGGTTCGAACTTTAGAAGCAGTTTTCTCAGGTTCTATGAGACCAAACTGGCTGAAATTTTGGAAGAGTGATATGAATCGTAATCCAAATCGAATTCAGTAACAAAATCTCCATGAAGTTGTATTTTTAGAAAAATCATGATTTTTATGGACGCTAATTTCAGACTTGGGTTCGAACTTTAGAAGCAGTTTTTCCAGGTAGTATGGGACCAAACTGGCTGAAATTTTGGAGTAGTCATAAGAATCGTAATCCAAATCGAATTCAGTCACAAAATCTCCATAAAGTTGTATTTTTAGAAAAATCATGATTTTTATGGACGCTTATTTCAGACTTGGGTTTGGACTTAAGAATCAGTTTTCTCAAGTTCTATAGGACCAAACTGGCTGTTATTTTGGAAAAGTGATAAGAATCGCAATCCAAATCGAATTCAGGCACAAAATCTCCATAAAGTTGTATTTTTAGAAAAATCATATTTTTTATGGACGCTAATTGCAGACTTGGGTTCGAACTTTAGATGCAGTTTTCTCAGGTTCTATGGGACCAAACTGGCTGAAATTTTGGAAGAGTGATATGAATCGTAATCCAAATCGATTTCAGTTACAAAATCTCCATGAAGTTGTATTTTTAGAAAAATCATGATTTTTATGGACGCTAATTTCAGACTTGGGTTTGGACTTAAGAATCAGTTTTCTCAAGTTCTATAGGACCAAACTGGCTGAAATTTTGGAATAGTGAAAAGAATCGTAATCCAAATCGAATTCAGTCACAAAATCTCCATAAAGTTGTATTTTTAGAAAAATCATCTTTTTTATGGAGGCTTATTTGAGAATTGGGTTCGAACTTAAGAAGCAGTTTTCTAGGGTTCTATGGGACCTAGCCGGCTGAAATTTTGGAATAGTGATAAGAATCGTTATCCAAATCGAATTCAGTCACAAAATCTCCATAAAGTTGTATTCTAAGAAAAATCATGATTTTTATGGACGCTAATTTCAGACTTGGGTTCGAACTTTAGAAGCAGTTTTTCCAGGTAGTATGGGACCAAACTGGCTGAAATTTTGGAGTAGTCATAAGAATCGTAATCCAAATCGAATTCAGTCACAAAATCTCCATAAAGTTGTATTTTTAGAAATATCATGATTTTTATGGACGCTAATTTAAGACTTGGGTTTGGACTTAAGAATCAGTTTTTTCAAGTTCTATAGAACCAAACTGGCTGAAATTTTGGAATAGTGATATGAATCGTAATCCAAATCGAATTCAGTCACAAACTCTCCATAAAGTTGTATTTTTAGAAAAATCATAATTTTTATGGACGCTAATTTCAGACTTGGGTTCGAACTATAAAAGCAGTTTTCTCAGGTTCTATAGGACCAAACTGGCTGAAATTTTGGAAAAGTGATAAGAATCGCAATTCAAATCGAATTCAGTCACAAAATCTCCGTTAAGTTGTATTTTTAGAAAAATCATCTTTTTTATGGAGGCTTATTTGAGAATTGGGTTCGAACTTTAGAAGCAGTTTTCTAGGGTTCTATGGGACCTATCCGGCTGAAATTTTGAAATAGTGATAAGAATCGTTATCCAAATCGAATTCAGTCACAAAATCTCCATAAAGTTGTATTTTTAGAAAAATCATGATTTTTATGGACGCTAATTGGAGACTTGGGTTCGAACTTAAGAAGCAGTTTTTTCAGGTTCTATAGGACCAAACTGGCTGAAATTTTGGAATAGTGATATGAATCGTAATCCAAATCTAATTCAGTCACAAACTCTCCATAAAGTTGTATTTTTAGAAAAATCATCTTTTTTATGGAGGCTTATTTGAGACTTGGGTTCGAACTTTAGAAGCAGTTTTCTAAGGTTCTATGGGACCAAACTGGCTGAAATTTTGGAAGATTGATATGAATCGTAATCCAAATCGAATTCAGTCACAAAATCTCCATTAAGTTGTATTTTTAGAAAAATCATGATTTTTATGGACGCTAATTTCAGACTTGGGTTCGAACTATAAAAGCAGTTTTCTCAGGTTCTATAGGACCAAACTGGCTGAAATTTTGGAAAAGTGATAAGAATCGCAATCCAAATCGAATTCAGTCACAAAATCTCCATAAAGTTGTATTTTTAGAAAAATCATGATTTTTATGGACGCTAATTTCAGACTTGGGTTCGAACTTTAGAAGCAGTTTTCTCAGGTTCTATAGGACCAAACTGGCTGAAATTTTGGAAGAGTTATATGAATCGTAATCCAAATCGAATTCAGTCACAAAATCTCCATATAGTTGTATTTTTAGAAAAATCATCATTTTTAAGGAGGCTTATTTGAGACTTGGGTTCGAACTTTAGAAGCAGTTTTTCCAGGTAGTATGGGACCAAACTGGCTGAAATTTTGGAGTAGTCATAAGAATCTTAATCCAAATCGAATTCAGTCACAAACTCTCCATAAAGTTGTATTTTTAGAAAAATCATCTTTTTTATGGAAGCTTATTTGAGACTTGGGTTCGAACTTTAGAAGCAGTTTTCTAAGGTTCTATGGGACCAAACTGGCTGAAATTTTGGAAGAGTGATATGAATCGTAATCCAAATCGAATTCAGTCACAAAATCTCCATGAAGTTGTATTTTTAGAATAATCATGATTTTTATGGACGCCAATTTCAGACTTGGGTTCGAACTTTAGAAGCAGTTTTTCCAGGTAGTATGGGACCAAACTGGCTGAAATTTTGGAGTAGTCATAAGAATCGTAATCCAAATCGAATTCAGTCACAAAATCTCCATAAAGTTGTATTTTTAGAAAAATCATGATTTTTATGGACGCTTATTTCAGACTTGGGTTTGGACTTAAGAATCAGTTTTCTCAAGTTCTATAAGACCAAACTGGCTTTTATTTTGGAAAAGTGATAAGAATCGCAATCCAAATCGAATTCAGGCACAAAATCTCCATTAAGTCGTGTTTTTAGAAAAATCATATTTTTTATGGACGCTAATTGCAGACTTGGGTTCGAACTTTAGAAGCAGTTTTCTCAGGTTCTATGAGACCAAACTGGCTGAAATTTTGGAAGAGTGATATGAATCGTAATCCAAATCGAATTCAGTAACAAAATCTCCATGAAGTTGTATTTTTAGAAAAATCATGATTTTTATGGACGCTAATTTCAGACTTGGGTTCGAACTTTAGAAGCAGTTTTTCCAGGTAGTATGGGACCAAACTGGCTGAAATTTTGGAGTAGTCATAAGAATCGTAATCCAAATCGAATTCAGTAACAAAATCTCCATAAAGTTGTATTTTTAGAAAAATCATGATTTTTATGGACGCTTATTTCAGACTTGGGTTTGGACTTAAGAATCAGTTTTCTCAAGTTCTATAGGACCAAACTGGCTGTTATTTTGGAAAAGTGATAAGAATCGCAATCCAAATCGAATTCAGTCACAAAATCTCCATAAAGTTGTATTTTTAGAAAAATCATGATTTTTATGGACGCTAATTTCAGACTTGGGTTCGAACTTTAGAAGCAGTTTTTCCAGGTAGTATAGGACCAAACTGGCTGAAATTTTGGAGTAGTCATAAGAATCGTAATCGAAATCGAATTCAGTAACAAAATCTCCATAAAGTTGTATTTTTAGAAAAATCATGATTTTTATGGACGCTAATTTCAGACTTGGGTTCGAACTATAAAAGCAGTTTTCTCAGGTTCTATAGGACCAAACTGGCTGAAATTTTGGAAAAGTGATAAGAATCGCAATCCAAATCGAATTCAGTCACAAAATCTCCGTTAAGTTGTATTTTTAGAAAAATCATCTTTTTTATGGAGGCTTATTTGAGAATTGGGTTCGAACTTTAGAAGCAGTTTTCTAGGGTTCTATGGGACCTAACCGGCTGAAATTTTGAAATAGTGATAAGAATCGTTATCCAAATCGAATTCAGTCACAAAATCTCCATAAAGTTGTATTTTTAGAAAAATCATGATTTTTATGGACGCTAATTGGAGACTTGGGTTCGAACTTAAGAAGCAGTTTTTTCAGGTTCTATAGGACCAAACTGGCTGAAATTTTGGAATAGTGATATGAATCGTAATCCAAATCTAATTCAGTCACAAACTCTCCATAAAGTTGTATTTTTAGAAAAATCATCTTTTTTATGGAGGCTTATTTGAGACTTGGGTTCGAACTTTAGAAGCAGTTTTCTAAGGTTCTATGGGACCAAACTGGCTGAAATTTTGGAAGAGTGATATGAATCGTAATCCAAATCGAATTCAGTCACAAAATCTCCATTAAGTTGTATTTTTAGAAAAATCATGATTTTTATGGACGCTAATTTCAGACTTGGGTTTGGACTTAAGAATCAGTTTTCTCAAGTTCTATAGGACCAAACTGGCTGAAATTTTGGAAAAGTGAAAAGAATCGTAATCCAAATCGAATTCAGTCACAAAATCTCCATAAAGTTGTATTTTTAGAAAAATCATCTTTTTAATGGAGGCTTATTTGAGAATTGGGTTCGAACTTAAGAAGCAGTTTTCTAGGGTTCTATGGGACCTAGCCGGCTGAAATTTTGGAATAGTGATAAGAATCGTTATCCCAATCGAATTCAGTCACAAAATCTCCATAAAGTTGTATTTTTAGAAAAATCATGATTTTTATGGACTCTAATTGCAGACTTGGGTTCGAACTTTAGAAGCAGTTTTCTCAGGTTCTATAGGACCAAACTGGCTGAAATTTTGGAAGAGTTATATGAATCGTAATCCAAATCGAATTCAGTCACAAAATCTCCATATAGTTGTATTTTTAGAAAAATCATCATTTTTAAGGAGGCTTATTTGAGACTTGGGTTCGAACTTTAGAAGCAGTTTTTCCAGGTAGTATGGGACCAAACTGGCTGAAATTTTGGAGTAGTCATAAGAATCTTAATCCAAATCGAATTCAGTCACAAACTCTCCATAAAGTTGTATTTTTAGAAAAATCATCTTTTTTATGGAAGCTTATTTGAGACTTGGGTTCGAACTTTAGAAGCAGTTTTCTAAGGTTCTATGGGACCAAACTGGCTGAAATTTTGGAAGAGTGATATGAATCGTAATCCAAATCGAATTCAGTCACAAAATCTCCATGAAGTTGTATTTTTAGAATAATCATGATTTTTATGGACGCCAATTTCAGACTTGGGTTCGAACTTTAGAAGCAGTTTTTCCAGGTAGTATGGGACCAAACTGGCTGAAATTTTGGAGTAGTCATAAGAATCGTAATCCAAATCGAATTCAGTCACAAAATCTCCATAAAGTTGTATTTTTAGAAAAATCATGATTTTTATGGACGCTTATTTCAGACTTGGGTTTGGACTTAAGAATCAGTTTTCTCAAGTTCTATAAGACCAAACTGGCTTTTATTTTGGAAAAGTGATAAGAATCGCAATCCAAATCGAATTCAGGCACAAAATCTCCATTAAGTCGTGTTTTTAGAAAAATCATATTTTTTATGGACGCTAATTGCAGACTTGGGTTCGAACTTTAGAAGCAGTTTTCTCAGGTTCTATGAGACCAAACTGGCTGAAATTTTGGAAGAGTGATATGAATCGTAATCCAAATCGAATTCAGTAACAAAATCTCCATGAAGTTGTATTTTTAGAAAAATCATGATTTTTATGGACGCTAATTTCAGACTTGGGTTCGAACTTTAGAAGCAGTTTTTCCAGGTAGTATGGGACCAAACTGGCTGAAATTTTGGAGTAGTCATAAGAATCGTAATCCAAATCGAATTCAGTCACAAAATCTCCATAAAGTTGTATTTTTAGAAAAATCATGATTTTTATGGACGCTTATTTCAGACTTGGGTTTGGACTTAAGAATCAGTTTTCTCAAGTTCTATAGGACCAAACTGGCTGTTATTTTGGAAAAGTGATAAGAATCGCAATCCAAATCGAATTCAGGCACAAAATCTCCATAAAGTTGTATTTTTAGAAAAATCATATTTTTTATGGACGCTAATTGCAGACTTGGGTTCGAACTTTAGATGCAGTTTTCTCAGGTTCTATGGGACCAAACTGGCTGAAATTTTGGAAGAGTGATATGAATCGTAATCCAAATCGATTTCAGTTACAAAATCTCCATGAAGTTGTATTTTTAGAAAAATCATGATTTTTATGGACGCTAATTTCAGACTTGGGTTTGGACTTAAGAATCAGTTTTCTCAAGTTCTATAGGACCAAACTGGCTGAAATTTTGGAATAGTGAAAAGAATCGTAATCCAAATCGAATTCAGTCACAAAATCTCCATAAAGTTGTATTTTTAGAAAAATCATCTTTTTTATGGAGGCTTATTTGAGAATTGGGTTCGAACTTAAGAAGCAGTTTTCTAGGGTTCTATGGGACCTAGCCGGCTGAAATTTTGGAATAGTGATAAGAATCGTTATCCAAATCGAATTCAGTCACAAAATCTCCATAAAGTTGTATTCTAAGAAAAATCATGATTTTTATGGACGCTAATTTCAGACTTGGGTTCGAACTTTAGAAGCAGTTTTTCCAGGTAGTATGGGACCAAACTGGCTGAAATTTTGGAGTAGTCATAAGAATCGTAATCCAAATCGAATTCAGTCACAAAATCTCCATAAAGTTGTATTTTTAGAAATATCATGATTTTTATGGACGCTAATTTAAGACTTGGGTTTGGACTTAAGAATCAGTTTTTTCAAGTTCTATAGAACCAAACTGGCTGAAATTTTGGAATAGTGATATGAATCGTAATCCAAATCGAATTCAGTCACAAACTCTCCATAAAGTTGTATTTTTAGAAAAATCATAATTTTTATGGACGCTAATTTCAGACTTGGGTTCGAACTATAAAAGCAGTTTTCTCAGGTTCTATAGGACCAAACTGGCTGAAATTTTGGAAAAGTGATAAGAATCGCAATTCAAATCGAATTCAGTCACAAAATCTCCGTTAAGTTGTATTTTTAGAAAAATCATCTTTTTTATGGAGGCTTATTTGAGAATTGGGTTCGAACTTTAGAAGCAGTTTTCTAGGGTTCTATGGGACCTAACCGGCTGAAATTTTGAAATAGTGATAAGAATCGTTATCCAAATCGAATTCAGTCACAAAATCTCCATAAAGTTGTATTTTTAGAAAAATCATGATTTTTATGGACGCTAATTGGAGACTTGGGTTCGAACTTAAGAAGCAGTTTTTTCAGGTTCTATAGGACCAAACTGGCTGAAATTTTGGAATAGTGATATGAATCGTAATCCAAATCTAATTCAGTCACAAACTCTCCATAAAGTTGTATTTTTAGAAAAATCATCTTTTTTATGGAGGCTTATTTGAGACTTGGGTTCGAACTTTAGAAGCAGTTTTCTAAGGTTCTATGGGACCAAACTGGCTGAAATTTTGGAAGATTGATATGAATCGTAATCCAAATCGAATTCAGTCACAAAATCTCCATTAAGTTGTATTTTTAGAAAAATCATGATTTTTATGGACGCTAATTTCAGACTTGGGTTCGAACTATAAAAGCAGTTTTCTCAGGTTCTATAGGACCAAACTGGCTGAAATTTTGGAAAAGTGATAAGAATCGCAATCCAAATCGAATTCAGTCACAAAATCTCCATAAAGTTGTATTTTTAGAAAAATCATGATTTTTATGGACGCTAATTTCAGACTTGGGTTCGAACTTTAGAAGCAGTTTTCTCAGGTTCTATAGGACCAAACTGGCTGAAATTTTGGAAGAGTTATATGAATCGTAATCCAAATCGAATTCAGTCACAAAATCTCCATATAGTTGTATTTTTAGAAAAATCATCATTTTTAAGGAGGCTTATTTGAGACTTGGGTTCGAACTTTAGAAGCAGTTTTTCCAGGTAGTATGGGACCAAACTGGCTGAAATTTTGGAGTAGTCATAAGAATCTTAATCCAAATCGAATTCAGTCACAAACTCTCCATAAAGTTGTATTTTTAGAAAAATCATCTTTTTTATGGAAGCTTATTTGAGACTTGGGTTCGAACTTTAGAAGCAGTTTTCTAAGGTTCTATGGGACCAAACTGGCTGAAATTTTGGAAGAGTGATATGAATCGTAATCCAAATCGAATTCAGTCACAAAATCTCCATGAAGTTGTATTTTTAGAATAATCATGATTTTTATGGACGCCAATTTCAGACTTGGGTTCGAACTTTAGAAGCAGTTTTTCCAGGTAGTATGGGACCAAACTGGCTGAAATTTTGGAGTAGTCATAAGAATCGTAATCCAAATCGAATTCAGTCACAAAATCTCCATAAAGTTGTATTTTTAGAAAAATCATGATTTTTATGGACGCTTATTTCAGACTTGGGTTTGGACTTAAGAATCAGTTTTCTCAAGTTCTATAAGACCAAACTGGCTTTTATTTTGGAAAAGTGATAAGAATCGCAATCCAAATCGAATTCAGGCACAAAATCTCCATTAAGTCGTGTTTTTAGAAAAATCATATTTTTTATGGACGCTAATTGCAGACTTGGGTTCGAACTTTAGAAGCAGTTTTCTCAGGTTCTATGAGACCAAACTGGCTGAAATTTTGGAAGAGTGATATGAATCGTAATCCAAATCGAATTCAGTAACAAAATCTCCATGAAGTTGTATTTTTAGAAAAATCATGATTTTTATGGACGCTAATTTCAGACTTGGGTTCGAACTTTAGAAGCAGTTTTTCCAGGTAGTATGGGACCAAACTGGCTGAAATTTTGGAGTAGTCATAAGAATCGTAATCCAAATCGAATTCAGTAACAAAATCTCCATAAAGTTGTATTTTTAGAAAAATCATGATTTTTATGGACGCTTATTTCAGACTTGGGTTTGGACTTAAGAATCAGTTTTCTCAAGTTCTATAGGACCAAACTGGCTGTTATTTTGGAAAAGTGATAAGAATCGCAATCCAAATCGAATTCAGTCACAAAATCTCCATAAAGTTGTATTTTTAGAAAAATCATGATTTTTATGGACGCTAATTTCAGACTTGGGTTCGAACTTTAGAAGCAGTTTTTCCAGGTAGTATAGGACCAAACTGGCTGAAATTTTGGAGTAGTCATAAGAATCGTAATCGAAATCGAATTCAGTAACAAAATCTCCATAAAGTTGTATTTTTAGAAAAATCATGATTTTTATGGACGCTAATTTCAGACTTGGGTTCGAACTATAAAAGCAGTTTTCTCAGGTTCTATAGGACCAAACTGGCTGAAATTTTGGAAAAGTGATAAGAATCGCAATCCAAATCGAATTCAGTCACAAAATCTCCGTTAAGTTGTATTTTTAGAAAAATCATCTTTTTTATGGAGGCTTATTTGAGAATTGGGTTCGAACTTTAGAAGCAGTTTTCTAGGGTTCTATGGGACCTAACCGGCTGAAATTTTGAAATAGTGATAAGAATCGTTATCCAAATCGAATTCAGTCACAAAATCTCCATAAAGTTGTATTTTTAGAAAAATCATGATTTTTATGGACGCTAATTGGAGACTTGGGTTCGAACTTAAGAAGCAGTTTTTTCAGGTTCTATAGGACCAAACTGGCTGAAATTTTGGAATAGTGATATGAATCGTAATCCAAATCTAATTCAGTCACAAACTCTCCATAAAGTTGTATTTTTAGAAAAATCATCTTTTTTATGGAGGCTTATTTGAGACTTGGGTTCGAACTTTAGAAGCAGTTTTCTAAGGTTCTATGGGACCAAACTGGCTGAAATTTTGGAAGAGTGATATGAATCGTAATCCAAATCGAATTCAGTCACAAAATCTCCATTAAGTTGTATTTTTAGAAAAATCATGATTTTTATGGACGCTAATTTCAGACTTGGGTTTGGACTTAAGAATCAGTTTTCTCAAGTTCTATAGGACCAAACTGGCTGAAATTTTGGAAAAGTGAAAAGAATCGTAATCCAAATCGAATTCAGTCACAAAATCTCCATAAAGTTGTATTTTTAGAAAAATCATCTTTTTAATGGAGGCTTATTTGAGAATTGGGTTCGAACTTAAGAAGCAGTTTTCTAGGGTTCTATGGGACCTAGCCGGCTGAAATTTTGGAATAGTGATAAGAATCGTTATCCCAATCGAATTCAGTCACAAAATCTCCATAAAGTTGTATTTTTAGAAAAATCATGATTTTTATGGACTCTAATTGCAGACTTGGGTTCGAACTTTAGAAGCAGTTTTCTCAGGTTCTATAGGACCAAACTGGCTGAAATTTTGGAAGAGTTATATGAATCGTAATCCAAATCGAATTCAGTCACAAAATCTCCATATAGTTGTATTTTTAGAAAAATCATCATTTTTAAGGAGGCTTATTTGAGACTTGGGTTCGAACTTTAGAAGCAGTTTTTCCAGGTAGTATGGGACCAAACTGGCTGAAATTTTGGAGTAGTCATAAGAATCTTAATCCAAATCGAATTCAGTCACAAACTCTCCATAAAGTTGTATTTTTAGAAAAATCATCTTTTTTATGGAAGCTTATTTGAGACTTGGGTTCGAACTTTAGAAGCAGTTTTCTAAGGTTCTATGGGACCAAACTGGCTGAAATTTTGGAAGAGTGATATGAATCGTAATCCAAATCGAATTCAGTCACAAAATCTCCATGAAGTTGTATTTTTAGAATAATCATGATTTTTATGGACGCCAATTTCAGACTTGGGTTCGAACTTTAGAAGCAGTTTTTCCAGGTAGTATGGGACCAAACTGGCTGAAATTTTGGAGTAGTCATACGAATCGTAATCCAAATCGAATTCAGTCACAAAATCTCCATAAAGTTGTATTTTTAGAAAAATCATGATTTTTATGGACGCTTATTTCAGACTTGGGTTTGGACTTAAGAATCAGTTTTCTCAAGTTCTATAAGACCAAACTGGCTTTTATTTTGGAAAAGTGATAAGAATCGCAATCCAAATCGAATTCAGGCACAAAATCTCCATTAAGTCGTGTTTTTAGAAAAATCATATTTTTTATGGACGCTTATTGCAGACTTGGGTTCGAACTTTAGAAGCAGTTTTCTCAGGTTCTATGGGACCAAACTGGCTGAAATTTTGGAAGAGTGATATGAATCGTAATCCAAATCGAATTCAGTAACAAAATCTCCATGAAGTTGTATTTTTAGAAAAATCATGATTTTTATGGACGCTAATTTCAGACTTGGGTTTGGACTTAAGAATCAGTTTTCTCAAGTTCTATAGGACCAAACTGGCTGAAATTTTGGAATAGTGAAAAGAATCGTAATCCAAATCGAATTCAGTCACAAAATCTCCATAAAGTTGTATTTTTAGAAAAATCATGATTTTTATGGACGCTAATTTCAGACTTGGGTTCGAACTTTAGAAGCAGTTTTCTAAGGTTCTATGGGACCAAACTGGCTGAAATTTTGGAAGATTGATATGAATCGTAATCCAAATCGAATTCAGTCACAAAATCTCCATTAAGTTGTATTTTTAGAAAAATCATGATTTTTATGGACGCTAATTTCAGACTTGGGTTCGAACTATAAAAGCAGTTTTCTCAGGTTCTATAGGACCAAACTGGCTGAAATTTTGGAAAAGTGATAAGAATCGCAATCCAAATCGAATTCAGTCACAAAATCTCCATAAAGTTGTATTTTTAGAAAAATCATGATTTTTATGGACGCTAATTTCAGACTTGGGTTCGAACTTTAGAAGCAGTTTTTCCAGGTAGTATGGGACCAAACTGGCTGAAATTTTGGAGTAGTCATAAGAATCGTAATCCAAATCGAATTCAGTAACAAAATCTCCATAAAGTTGTATTTTTAGAAAAATCATGATTTTTATGGACGCTAATTGGAGACTTGGGTTCGAACTTAAGAAGCAGTTTTTTCAGGTTCTATAGGACCAAACTGGCTGAAATTTTGGAATAGTGATATGAATCGTAATCCAAATCTAATTCAGTCACAAACTCTCCATAAAGTTGTATTTTTAGAAAAATCATCTTTTTTATGGAGGCTTATTTGAGACTTGGGTTCGAACTTTAGAAGCAGTTTTCTAAGGTTCTATGGGACCAAACTGGCTGAAATTTTGGAAGATTGATATGAATCGTAATCCAAATCGAATTCAGTCACAAAATCTCCATTAAGTTGTATTTTTAGAAAAATCATGATTTTTATGGACGCTAATTTCAGACTTGGGTTCGAACTATAAAAGCAGTTTTCTCAGGTTCTATAGGACCAAACTGGCTGAAATTTTGGAAAAGTGATAAGAATCGCAATCCAAATCGAATTCAGTCACAAAATCTCCATAAAGTTGTATTTTTAGAAAAATCATGATTTTTATGGACGCTAATTTCAGACTTGGGTTCGATCTTTAGAAGCAGTTTTTCCAGGTAGTATGGGACCAAACTGGCTGAAATTTTGGAGTAGTCATAAGAATCGTAATCCAAATCGAATTCAGTAACAAAATCTCCATAAAGTTGTATTTTTAGAAAAATCATGATTTTTATGGACGCTTATTTCAGACTTGGGTTTGGACTTAAGAATCAGTTTTCTCAAGTTCTATAGGACCAAACTGGCTGTTATTTTGGAAAAGTGATAAGAATCGCAATCCAAATCGAATTCAGTCACAAAATCTCCATAAAGTTGTATTTTTAGAAAAATCATGATTTTTATGGACGCTAATTTCAGACTTGGGTTCGAACTTTAGAAGCAGTTTTTCCAGGTAGTATAGGACCAAACTGGCTGAAATTTTGGAGTAGTCATAAGAATCGTAATCGAAATCGAATTCAGTAACAAAATCTCCATAAAGTTGTATTTTTAGAAAAATCATGATTTTTATGGACGCTAATTTCAGACTTGGGTTCGAACTATAAAAGCAGTTTTCTCAGGTTCTATAGGACCAAACTGGCTGAAATTTTGGAAAAGTGATAAGAATCGCAATCCAAATCGAATTCAGTCACAAAATCTCCGTTAAGTTGTATTTTTAGAAAAATCATCTTTTTTATGGAGGCTTATTTGAGAATTGGGTTCGAACTTTAGAAGCAGTTTTCTAGGGTTCTATGGGACCTAACCGGCTGAAATTTTGAAATAGTGATAAGAATCGTTATCCAAATCGAATTCAGTCACAAAATCTCCATAAAGTTGTATTTTTAGAAAAATCATGATTTTTATGGACGCTAATTGGAGACTTGGGTTCGAACTTAAGAAGCAGTTTTTTCAGGTTCTATAGGACCAAACTGGCTGAAATTTTGGAATAGTGATATGAATCGTAATCCAAATCTAATTCAGTCACAAACTCTCCATAAAGTTGTATTTTTAGAAAAATCATCTTTTTTATGGAGGCTTATTTGAGACTTGGGTTCGAACTTTAGAAGCAGTTTTCTAAGGTTCTATGGGACCAAACTGGCTGAAATTTTGGAAGAGTGATATGAATCGTAATCCAAATCGAATTCAGTCACAAAATCTCCATTAAGTTGTATTTTTAGAAAAATCATGATTTTTATGGACGCTAATTTCAGACTTGGGTTTGGACTTAAGAATCAGTTTTCTCAAGTTCTATAGGACCAAACTGGCTGAAATTTTGGAAAAGTGAAAAGAATCGTAATCCAAATCGAATTCAGTCACAAAATCTCCATAAAGTTGTATTTTTAGAAAAATCATCTTTTTTATGGAGGCTTATTTGAGAATTGGGTTCGAACTTAAGAAGCAGTTTTCTAGGGTTCTATGGGACCTTGCCGGCTGAAATTTTGGAATAGTGATAAGAATCGTTATCCCAATCGAATTCAGTCACAAAATCTCCATAAAGTTGTATTTTTAGAAAAATCATGATTTTTATGGACTCTAATTGCAGACTTGGGTTCGAACTTTAGAAGCAGTTTTCTCAGGTTCTATAGGACCAAACTGGCTGAAATTTTGGAAGAGTTATATGAATCGTAATCCAAATCGAATTCAGTCACAAAATCTCCATATAGTTGTATTTTTAGAAAAATCATCATTTTTAAGGAGGCTTATTTGAGACTTGGGTTCGAACTTTAGAAGCAGTTTTTCCAGGTAGTATGGGACCAAACTGGCTGAAATTTTGGAGTAGTCATAAGAATCTTAATCCAAATCGAATTCAGTCACAAACTCTCCATAAAGTTGTATTTTTAGAAAAATCATCTTTTTTATGGAAGCTTATTTGAGACTTGGGTTCGAACTTTAGAAGCAGTTTTCTAAGGTTCTATGGGACCAAACTGGCTGAAATTTTGGAAGAGTGATATGAATCGTAATCCAAATCGAATTCAGTCACAAAATCTCCATGAAGTTGTATTTTTAGAATAATCATGATTTTTATGGACGCCAATTTCAGACTTGGGTTCGAACTTTAGAAGCAGTTTTTCCAGGTAGTATGGGACCAAACTGGCTGAAATTTTGGAGTAGTCATAAGAATCGTAATCCAAATCGAATTCAGTCACAAAATCTCCATAAAGTTGTATTTTTAGAAAAATCATGATTTTTATGGACGCTTATTTCAGACTTGGGTTTGGACTTAAGAATCAGTTTTCTCAAGTTCTATAAGACCAAACTGGCTTTTATTTTGGAAAAGTGATAAGAATCGCAATCCAAATCGAATTCAGGCACAAAATCTCCATTAAGTCGTGTTTTTAGAAAAATCATATTTTTTATGGACGCTAATTGCAGACTTGGGTTCGAACTTTAGAAGCAGTTTTCTCAGGTTCTATGAGACCAAACTGGCTGAAATTTTGGAAGAGTGATATGAATCGTAATCCAAATCGAATTCAGTAACAAAATCTCCATGAAGTTGTATTTTTAGAAAAATCATGATTTTTATGGACGCTAATTTCAGACTTGGGTTCGAACTTTAGAAGCAGTTTTTCCAGGTAGTATGGGACCAAACTGGCTGAAATTTTGGAGTAGTCATAAGAATCGTAATCCAAATCGAATTCAGTAACAAAATCTCCATAAAGTTGTATATTTAGAAAAATCATGATTTTTATGGACGCTTATTTCAGACTTGGGTTTGGACTTAAGAATCAGTTTTCTCAAGTTCTATAGGACCAAACTGGCTGTTATTTTGGAAAAGTGATAAGAATCGCAATCCAAATCGAATTCAGTCACAAAATCTCCATAAAGTTGTATTTTTAGAAAAATCATGATTTTTATGGACGCTAATTTCAGACTTGGGTTCGAACTTTAGAAGCAGTTTTTCCAGGTAGTATAGGACCAAACTGGCTGAAATTTTGGAGTAGTCATAAGAATCGTAATCGAAATCGAATTCAGTAACAAAATCTCCATAAAGTTGTATTTTTAGAAAAATCATGATTTTTATGGACGCTAATTTCAGACTTGGGTTCGAACTATAAAAGCAGTTTTCTCAGGTTCTATAGGACCAAACTGGCTGAAATTTTGGAAAAGTGATAAGAATCGCAATCCAAATCGAATTCAGTCACAAAATCTCCGTTAAGTTGTATTTTTAGAAAAATCATCTTTTTTATGGAGGCTTATTTGAGAATTGGGTTCGAACTTTAGAAGCAGTTTTCTAGGGTTCTATGGGACCTAACCGGCTGAAATTTTGAAATAGTGATAAGAATCGTTATCCAAATCGAATTCAGTCACAAAATCTCCATAAAGTTGTATTTTTAGAAAAATCATGATTTTTATGGACGCTAATTGGAGACTTGGGTTCGAACTTAAGAAGCAGTTTTTTCAGGTTCTATAGGACCAAACTGGCTGAAATTTTGGAATAGTGATATGAATCGTAATCCAAATCTAATTCAGTCACAAACTCTCCATAAAGTTGTATTTTTAGAAAAATCATCTTTTTTATGGAGGCTTATTTGAGACTTGGGTTCGAACTTTAGAAGCAGTTTTCTAAGGTTCTATGGGACCAAACTGGCTGAAATTTTGGAAGAGTGATATGAATCGTAATCCAAATCGAATTCAGTCACAAAATCTCCATTAAGTTGTATTTTTAGAAAAATCATGATTTTTATGGACGCTAATTTCAGACTTGGGTTTGGACTTAAGAATCAGTTTTCTCAAGTTCTATAGGACCAAACTGGCTGAAATTTTGGAAAAGTGAAAAGAATCGTAATCCAAATCGAATTCAGTCACAAAATCTCCATAAAGTTGTATTTTTAGAAAAATCATCTTTTTAATGGAGGCTTATTTGAGAATTGGGTTCGAACTTAAGAAGCAGTTTTCTAGGGTTCTATGGGACCTAGCCGGCTGAAATTTTGGAATAGTGATAAGAATCGTTATCCCAATCGAATTCAGTCACAAAATCTCCATAAAGTTGTATTTTTAGAAAAATCATGATTTTTATGGACTCTAATTGCAGACTTGGGTTCGAACTTTAGAAGCAGTTTTCTCAGGTTCTATAGGACCAAACTGGCTGAAATTTTGGAAGAGTTATATGAATCGTAATCCAAATCGAATTCAGTCACAAAATCTCCATATAGTTGTATTTTTAGAAAAATCATCATTTTTAAGGAGGCTTATTTGAGACTTGGGTTCGAACTTTAGAAGCAGTTTTTCCAGGTAGTATGGGACCAAACTGGCTGAAATTTTGGAGTAGTCATAAGAATCTTAATCCAAATCGAATTCAGTCACAAACTCTCCATAAAGTTGTATTTTTAGAAAAATCATCTTTTTTATGGAAGCTTATTTGAGACTTGGGTTCGAACTTTAGAAGCAGTTTTCTAAGGTTCTATGGGACCAAACTGGCTGAAATTTTGGAAGAGTGATATGAATCGTAATCCAAATCGAATTCAGTCACAAAATCTCCATGAAGTTGTATTTTTAGAATAATCATGATTTTTATGGACGCCAATTTCAGACTTGGGTTCGAACTTTAGAAGCAGTTTTTCCAGGTAGTATGGGACCAAACTGGCTGAAATTTTGGAGTAGTCATACGAATCGTAATCCAAATCGAATTCAGTCACAAAATCTCCATAAAGTTGTATTTTTAGAAAAATCATGATTTTTATGGACGCTTATTTCAGACTTGGGTTTGGACTTAAGAATCAGTTTTCTCAAGTTCTATAAGACCAAACTGGCTTTTATTTTGGAAAAGTGATAAGAATCGCAATCCAAATCGAATTCAGGCACAAAATCTCCATTAAGTCGTGTTTTTAGAAAAATCATATTTTTTATGGACGCTTATTGCAGACTTGGGTTCGAACTTTAGAAGCAGTTTTCTCAGGTTCTATGGGACCAAACTGGCTGAAATTTTGGAAGAGTGATATGAATCGTAATCCAAATCGAATTCAGTAACAAAATCTCCATGAAGTTGTATTTTTAGAAAAATCATGATTTTTATGGACGCTTATTTCAGACTTGGGTTTGGACTTAAGAATCAGTTTTCTCAAGTTCTATAGGACCAAACTGGCTGAAATTTTGGAATAGTGAAAAGAATCGTAATCCAAATCGAATTCAGTCACAAAATCTCCATAAAGTTGTATTTTTAGAAAAATCATGATTTTTATGGACTCTAATTGCAGACTTGGGTTCGAACGTTAGAAGCAGTTTTCTCAGGTTCTATAGGACCAAACTGGCTGAAATTTTGGAAGAGTTATATGAATCGTAATCCAAATCGAATTCAGTCACAAAATCTCCATATAGTTGTATTTTTAGAAAAATCATCTTTTTTATGGAGGCTTATTTGAGACTTGGGTTCGAACTTTAGAAGCAGTTTTTCCAGGTAGTATGGGACCAAACTGGCTGAAATTTTGGAGTAGTCATAAGAATCTTAATCCAAATCGAATTCAGTCACAAACTCTCCATAAAGTTGTATTTTTAGAAAAATCATCTTTTTTATGGAAGCTTATTTGAGACTTGGGTTCGAACTTTAGAAGCAGTTTTCTAAGGTTCTATGGGACCAAACTGGCTGAAATTTTGGAAGAGTGATATGAATCGTAATCCAAATCGAATTCAGTCACAAAATCTCCATGAAGTTGTATTTTTAGAATAATCATGATTTTTATGGACGCTAATTTCAGACTTGGGTTCGAACTTTAGAAGCAGTTTTTCCAGGTAGTATGGGACCAAACTGGCTGAAATTTTGGAGTAGTCATAAGAATCGTAATCCAAATCGAATTCAGTCACAAAATCTCCATAAAGTTGTATTTTTAGAAAAATCATGATTTTTATGGACGCTTATTTCAGACTTGGGTTTGGACTTAAGAATCAGTTTTCTCAAGTTCTATAGGACCAAACTGGCTGTTATTTTGGAAAAGTGATAAGAATCGCAATCCAAATCGAATTCAGGCACAAAATCTCCATAAAGTTGTATTTTTAGAAAAATCATATTTTTTATGGACGCTAATTGCAGACTTGGGTTCGAACTTTAGAAGCAGTTTTCTCAGGTTCTATGGGACCAAACTGGCTGAAATTTTGGAAGAGTGATATGAATCGTAATCCAAATCGAATTCAGTTACAAAATCTCCATGAAGTTGTATTTTTAGAAAAATCATGATTTTTATGGACGCTAATTTCAGACTTGGGTTTGGACTTAAGAATCAGTTTTCTCAAGTTCTATAGGACCAAACTGGCTGAAATTTTGGAATAGTGAAAAGAATCGTAATCCAAATCGAATTCAGTCACAAAATCTCCATAAAGTTGTATTTTTAGAAAAATCATCTTTTTTATGGAGGCTTATTTGAGAATTGGGTTCGAACTTAAGAAGCAGTTTTCTAGGGTTCTATGGGACCTAGCCGGCTGAAATTTTGGAATAGTGATAAGAATCGTTATCCAAATCGAATTCAGTCACAAAATCTCCATAAAGTTGTATTTTTAGAAAAATCATGATTTTTATGGACTCTAATTGCAGACTTGGGTTCGAACTTTAGAAGCAGTTTTCTCAGGTTCTATAGGACCGAACTGGCTGAAATTTTGGAATAGTGATATGAATCGTAATCCAAATCGAATTCAGTCACAAACTCTCCATAAAGTTGTATTTTAAGAAAAATCATGATTTTTATGGACGCTAATTTCAGACTTGGGTTCGAACTTTAGAAGCAGTTTTTCCAGGTAGTATGGGACCAAACTGGCTGAAATTTTGGAGTAGTCATAAGAATCGTAATCCAAATCGAATTCAGTCACAAAATCTCCATAAAGTTGTATTTTTAGAAATATCATGATTTTTATGGACGCTAATTTAAGACTTGGGTTTGGACTTAAGAATCAGTTTTTTCAAGTTCTATAGAACCAAACTGGCTGAAATTTTGGAATAGTGATATGAATCGTAATCCAAATCGAATTCAGTCACAAACTCTCCATAAAGTTGTATTTTTAGAAAAATCATAATTTTTATGGACGCTAATTTCAGACTTGGGTTCGAACTATAAAAGCAGTTTTCTCAGGTTCTATAGGACCAAACTGGCTGAAATTTTGGAAAAGTGATAAGAATCGCAATTCAAATCGAATTCAGTCACAAAATCTCCGTTAAGTTGTATTTTTAGAAAAATCATCTTTTTTATGGAGGCTTATTTGAGAATTGGGTTCGAACTTTAGAAGCAGTTTTCTAGGGTTCTATGGGACCTAACCGGCTGAAATTTTGAAATAGTGATAAGAATCGTTATCCAAATCGAATTCAGTCACAAAATCTCCATAAAGTTGTATTTTTAGAAAAATCATGATTTTTATGGACGCTAATTGGAGACTTGGGTTCGAACTTAAGAAGCAGTTTTTTCAGGTTCTATAGGACCAAACTGGCTGAAATTTTGGAATAGTGATATGAATCGTAATCCAAATCTAATTCAGTCACAAACTCTCCATAAAGTTGTATTTTTAGAAAAATCATCTTTTTTATGGAGGCTTATTTGAGACTTGGGTTCGAACTTTAGAAGCAGTTTTCTAAGGTTCTATGGGACCAAACTGGCTGAAATTTTGGAAGAGTGATATGAATCGTAATCCAAATCGAATTCAGTCACAAAATCTCCATTAAGTTGTATTTTTAGAAAAATCATGATTTTTATGGACGCTAATTTCAGACTTGGGTTCGAACTATAAAAGCAGTTTTCTCAGGTTCTATAGGACCAAACTGGCTGAAATTTTGGAAAAGTGATAAGAATCGCAATCCAAATCGAATTCAGTCACAAAATCTCCATAAAGTTGTATTTTTAGAAAAATCATGATTTTTATGGACGCTAATTTCAGACTTGGGTTCGAACTTTAGAAGCAGTTTTTCCAGGTAGTATGGGACCAAACTGGCTGAAATTTTGGAGTAGTCATAAGAATCGTAATCCAAATCGAATTCAGTAACAAAATCTCCATAAAGTTGTATTTTTAGAAAAATCATGATTTTTATGGACGCTTATTTCAGACTAGGGTTTGGACTTAAGAATCAGTTTTCTCAAGTTCTATAGGACCAAACTGGCTGTTATTTTGGAAAAGTGATAAGAATCGCAATCCAAATCGAATTCAGTCACAAAATCTCCATAAAGTTGTATTTTTAGAAAAATCATGATTTTTATGGACGCTAATTTCAGACTTGGGTTCGAACTTTAGAAGCAGTTTTTCCAGGTAGTATAGGACCAAACTGGCTGAAATTTTGGAGTAGTCATAAGAATCGTAATCGAAATCGAATTCAGTAACAAAATCTCCATAAAGTTGTATTTTTAGAAAAATCATGATTTTTATGGACGCTAATTTCAGACTTGGGTTCGAACTATAAAAGCAGTTTTATCAGGTTCTATAGGACCAAACTGGCTGAAATTTTGGAAAAGTGATAAGAATCGCAATCCAAATCGAATTCAGTCACAAAATCTCCGTTAAGTTGTATTTTTAGAAAAATCATCTTTTTTATGGAGGCTTATTTGAGAATTGGGTTCGAACTTTAGAAGCAGTTTTCTAGGGTTCTATGGGACCTAACCGGCTGAAATTTTGAAATAGTGATAAGAATCGTTATCCAAATCGAATTCAGTCACAAAATCTCCATAAAGTTGTATTTTTAGAAAAATCATGATTTTTATGGACGCTAATTGGAGACTTGGGTTCGAACTTAAGAAGCAGTTTTTTCAGGTTCTATAAGACCAAACTGGCTGAAATTCTGGAAAAGTGATAAGAATCGCAAACCAAATCGAATTCAGTCACAAAATCTCAATTAAGTTGTATTAGAAGAAAAATCATGATTTTTATGGACGCTAATTGCAGACTTGGGTTCGAACTTTAGAAGCAGTTTTCTCAGGTTCTATAGGACCAAACTGGCTGAAATTTTGGAATAGTGATATGAATCGTAATCCAAATCGAATTCAGTCACAAACTCTCCATTCAGTTGTATTTTTAGAGAAATCATCTTTTTTATGGAGGCTTATTTGAGACTTGGGTTCGAACTTTAGAAGCAGTTTTCTAAGGTTCTATGGGACCAAACTGGCTGAAATTTTGGAAAATTGATAAGAATCGCAATCCAAATCGAATTCAGTCACAAAATCTCCATAAAGTTGTATTTTTAGAAAAATCATGATTTTTATGGATAAAGTTGTATTTTTAGAAAAATCATGATTTTTATGGACGCTTATTTCAGACTTGGATTTGGACTTAAGAATCAGTTTTCTCAAGTTCTATAGGTCCTAATTGGCCGTAATTTTGGAAAAGTGATAAGAATCGCAATCCAAATCGAATTCAGTCACAAAATCTCCATAAAGTTGTATTTTTAGAAAAATCATGATTTTTATGGACGCTAATTTCAGACTTGGGTTCGAACTATAAAAGCAGATTTCTCAGGTTCGATAGGACCAAACTGGCTGAAATTTTGGAAAATTGATAAGAATCGCAATCCAAATCGAATTCAGTCACAAAATCTCCATAAAGTTGTATTTTTAGAAAAATCATGATTTTTATGGACGCTAATTTCAGACTTGTGTTCGAACTTTAGAAGCAGTTTTTCCAGGTAGTATGGGACCAAACTGGCTGAAATTTTGGAGTAGTCATAAGAATCGTAATCCAAATCGAATTCAGTCACAAAATCTCCATAAAGTTGTATTTTTAGAAAAATCATGATTTTTATGGACGCTTATTTCAGACTTGGGTTTGGACTTAAGAATCAGTTTTCTCAAGTTCTATAGGTCCTAATTGGCTGTAATTTTGGAAAAGTGATAAGAATCGCAATCCAAATCGAATTCAGTCACAAAATCTCCATAAAGTTGTATTTTTAGAAAAATCATGATTTTTATGGACGCTAATTGCAGGCTTGGGTTCGAACTTTAGAATCAGTTTTTTCAGGTTCTATAGGACCAAACTGGCTGAAATTTTGGAATAGTGATAAGATTCGTAATCCAAATCGAATTCAGTCACAAACTCTCCATTCAGTTGTATTTTTAGAAAAATCATCTTTTTTATGGAGGCTTATTTGAGACTTGGGTTCGAACTTTAGAAGCAGTTTTCTAAGGTTCTATGGGACCAAACTGGCTGAAATTTTGGAAGAGTGATATGAATCGCAATCCAAATCGAATTCAGTCACAAAATCTCCATAAAGTTGTATTTTTAGAAAAATCATGATTTTTATGGACGCTAATTGCAGGCTTGGGTTCGAACTTTAGAATCAGTTTTTTCAGGTTCTATAGGACCAAACTGGCTGAAATTTTGGATTAGTGATAAGATTCGTAATCCAAATCGAATTCAGTCACAAACTCTCCATTCAGTTGTATTTTTAGAAAAATCATCTTTTTTATGGAGGCTTATTTGAGACTTGGGTTCGAACTTTAGAAGCAGTTTTCTAAGGTTCTATGGGACCAAACTGGCTGAAATTTTGGAAGAGTGATATGAATCGCAATCCAAATCGAATTCAGTCACAAAATCTCCATAAAGTTGTATTTTTAGAAAAATCATGATTTTTATGGACGCTAATTTCAGACTTGGGTTCGAACTTTAGAAGCAGTTTTCTCAGGTTCTATGGAACCAAACTGGCTGAAATTTTGGAAGAGTGATATGAATCGTAATCCAAATCGAATTCAGTCACAAACTCTCCATTAAGTTCTATTTTTAGAAAAATCATATTTTTTATGGACGCTAATTGCAGACTTGGGTTCGAACTTTAGAGGCAGTTTTCTCAGGTTCTATGGGACCAAACTGGCTGAAATTTTGGAAGAGTGATATGAATCGTAATCCAAATCGAATTCAGTCATAAAATCTCCATAAAGTTGTATTTTTAGAAAAATCATGATTTTTTTGGGCGCTAATTTCAGACTTGGGTTCGAACTTTAGAATCAGTTTTCTCAGGTTCTATAGGACCAAACTGGCTGAAATTTTGGAATAGTGATAAGATTCGTAATCCAAATCGAATTCAGTCACAAAATCTCCATAAAGTTCTATTTTTAGAAAAATCATCTTTTTTATGGAAGCTTATTTGAGACTTGGGTTCGAACTTTAGAAGCAGTTTTCTAAGGTTCTATGGGACCAAACTGGCTGAAATTTCGGAAAAGTGATAAGAATCGTAATCCAAATCGAATTCAGTCACAAAATCTCCATTAAGTTGTATTTTTAGAAAAATCATGATTTTTATGGACGCTAATTTCAGACTTGGGTTCGATTTTTAGAAGCAGTTTTTCCAGGTAGTATGGGACCAAACTGGCTGAAATTTTGGAGTAGTCATAAGAATCGTAATCCAAATCGAATTCAGTCACAAAATCTCCATATAGTTGTATTTTTAGAAAAATCATCTTTTTTATGGAGGCTAATTTGAGACTTTGGTTCGAACTTTAGAAGCAGTTTTCTAAGGTTCTATCGGACCAAACTGGCTGAAATTTTGGAAGAGTGATATGAATCGTAATCCAAATCGAATTCAGTCACAAAATCTCCATAAAGTTGTATTTTTAGAAAAATCATGATTTTTATGGACGCTAATTTCAGACTTGGGTTCGAACTTTAGAAGCAGTTTTCTCAGGTTCTATAGGACAAAACTGGCTGAAATTTTGGAAGAGTTATATGAATCGTAATCAAAATCGAATTCATTCACAAAATCTCCATTAAGCTGTATTTTTAGAAAAATCATCTTTTTTATGGAGGCTAATTTGAGACTTGGGTTCGAACTTTAGAAGCAGTTTTCTCAGGTTCTATGGGACCAAACTGGCTGAAATTTTGGAACAGTGATAAGCATCGTAATCCAAATCGAATTCAGTCACAAAATCTCCATAAAGTAGTATTTTTAGAAAAATCATGATTTTTATGGACGCTTATTTCAGACTTGGGTTTGGACTTAAGAATCAGTTTTCTCAGGTTCTATGGGACCAAACTGGCTGAAATTTTGGATTAGTGATAAGAATCGTAATCCAAATTGAATTCAATCACAAAATCTCCATTAAGTTGTATTTTTAGAAAAATCATGATTTTTATGGACGCTAATTTCAGACTTGGGTTCGAACTATAAAAGCAGTTTTCTCAGGTTCTATAGGACCAAACTGGCTGAAATTTTGGAAAAGTGATAAGAATCGCAATCCAAATCGAATTCAGTCACAAAATCTCCATAAAGTTGTATTTTTAGAAAAATCATGATTTTTATGGACGCTAATTTCAGACTTGTGTTCGAACTTTAGAAGCAGTTTTTCCAGGTAGTATGGGACCAAACTGGCTGAAATTTTGGAGTAGTCATAAGAATCGTAATCCAAATCGAATTCAGTCACAAAATCTCCATAAAGTTGTATTTTTAGAAAAATCATGATTTTTATGGACGCTAATTTCAGACTTGTGTTCGAACTTTAGAAGCAGTTTTTCCAGGTAGTATGGGACCAAACTGGCTGAAATTTTGGAGTAGTCATAAGAATCGTAATCCAAATCGAATTCAGTCACAAAATCTCCATAAAGTTGTATTTTTAGAAAAATCATGATTTTTATGGACGCTTATTTCAGACTTGGGTTTGGACTTAAGAATCAGTTTTCTCAAGTTCTATAGGTCCTAATTGGCTGTAATTTTGGAAAAGTGATAAGAATCGTAATCCAAATCGAATTCAGTCACAAACTCTCCATTAAGTTGTATTTTTAGAAAAATCATGATTTTTTTGGGCGCTAATTTCAGACTTGGGTTCGAACTTTAGAATCAGTTTTCTCAGGTTCTATAGGACCAAACTGGCTGAAATTTTGTAATAGTGATAAGATTCGTAATCCAAATCGAATTCAGTCACAAAATCTCCATAAAGTTCTATTTTTAGAAAAATCATCTTTTTTATGGAAGCTTATTTGAGACTTGGGTTCGAACTTTAGAAGCAGTTTTCTAAGGTTCTATGGGACCAAACTGGCTGAAATTTCGGAAAAGTGATAAGAATCGCAATCCAAATCGAATTCAGTCACAAAATCTCCATTAAGTTGTATTTTTAGAAAAATCATGATTTTTATGGACGCTAATTTCAGACTTGGGTTCGATTTTTAGAAGCAGTTTTTCCAGGTAGTATGGGACCAAACTGGCTGAAATTTTGGAGTAGTCATAAGAATCGTAATCCAAATCGAATTCAGTCACAAAATCTCCATATAGTTGTATTTTTAGAAAAATCATCTTTTTTATGGAGGCTAATTTGAGACTTTGGTTCGAACTTTAGAAGCAGTTTTCTAAGGTTCTATCGGACCAAACTGGCTGAAATTTTGGAAGAGTGATATGAATCGTAATCCAAATCGAATTCAGTCACAAAATCTCCATAAAGTTGTATTTTTAGAAAAATCATGATTTTTATGGACGCTAATTTCAGACTTGGGTTCGAACTTTAGAAGCAGTTTTCTCAGGTTCTATAGGACAAAACTGGCTGAAATTTTGGAAGAGTTATATGAATCGTAATCAAAATCGAATTCATTCACAAAATCTCCATTAAGCTGTATTTTTAGAAAAATCATCTTTTTTATGGAGGCTAATTTGAGACTTGGGTTCGAACTTTAGAAGCAGTTTTCTCAGGTTCTATGGGACCAAACTGGCTGAAATTTTGGAACAGTGATAAGCATCGTAATCCAAATCGAATTCAGTCACAAAATCTCCATAAAGTAGTATTTTTAGAAAAATCATGATTTTTATGGACGCTTATTTCAGACTTGGGTTTGTACTTAAGAATCAGTTTTCTCAGGTTCTATGGGACCAAACTGGCTGAAATTTTGGATTAGTGATAAGAATCGTAATCCAAATTGAATTCAATCACAAAATCTCCATTAAGTTGTATTTTTAGAAAAATCATGATTTTTATGGACGCTAATTTCAGACTTGGGTTCGAACTATAAAAGCAGTTTTCTCAGGTTCTATAGGACCAAACTGGCTGAAATTTTGGAAAAGTGATAAGAATCGCAATCCAAATCGAATTCAGTCACAAAATCTCCATAAAGTTGTATTTTTAGAAAAATCATGATTTTTATGGACGCTAATTTCAGACTTGTGTTCGAACTTTAGAAGCAGTTTTTCCAGGTAGTATGGGACCAAACTGGCTGAAATTTTGGAGTAGTCATAAGAATCGTAATCCAAATCGAATTCAGTCACAAAATCTCCATAAAGTTGTATTTTTAGAAAAATCTTGATTTTTATGGACGCTTATTTCAGACTTGGGTTTGGACTTAAGAATCAGTTTTCTCAAGTTCTATAGGTCCTAATTGGCTGTAATTTTGGAAAAGTGATAAGAATCGCAATCCAAATCGAATTCAGTCACAAAATCTCCATTAAGTTGTATTTTTAGAAAAATCATGATTTTTATGGACGCTAATTGCAGACTTGGGTTCGAACTTTAGAATCAGTTTTTTCAGGTTCTATAGGACCAAACTGGCTGAAATTTTGGAATAGTGATAAGATTCGTAATCCAAATCGAATTCAGTCACAAACTCTCCATTCAGTTGTATTTTTAGAAAAATCATCTTTTTTATGGAGGCTTATTTGAGACTTGGGTTCGAACTTTAGAAGCAGTTTTCTAAGGTTCTATGGGACCAAACTGGCTGAAATTTTGGAAGAGTGATATGAATCGCAATCCAAATCGAATTCAGTCACAAAATCTCCATAAAGTTGTATTTTTAGAAAAATCATGATTTTTATGGACGCTAATTTCAGACTTGGGTTCGAACTTTAGAAGCAGTTTTTCCAGGTAGTATGGGCCCAAACTGGCTGAAATTTTGGAGTAGTCATAAGAATCGTAATCCAAATCGAATTCAGTCACAAAATCTCCATATAGTTGTATTTTTAGAAAAATCATCTTTTTTATGGAGGCTTATTTGAGACTTGGGTTCGAACTTTAGACGCAGTTTTCTAAGGTTCTATGGGACCTCACCGGCTGAAATTTCGGAATAGTGATAAGAATCGTTATCCAAATCGAATTCAGTCACAAAATCTCCATAAAGTTGTATTTTTAGAAAAATCATGATTTTTATGGACGCTAATTTCAGACTTGGGTTCGAACTTTAGAAGCAGTTTTTCCAGGTAGTATGGGCCCAAACTGGCTGAAATTTTGGAGTAGTCATAAGAATCCTAATCCAAATCGAATTCAGTCACAAACTCTCCATAAAGTTGTATTTTTAGAAAAATCATATTTTTTATGGACGCTAATTGCAGACTTGGGTTCGAACTTTAGAGGCAGTTTTCTCAGGTTCTATGGGACCAAACTGGCTGAAATTTTGGAAGAGTGATATGAATCGTAATCCAAATCGAATTCAGTCACAAAATCTCCATAAAGTTGTATTTTTTAAAAAATCATGATTTTTTTTGACGCTAATTTCAGATTTGGGTTCGAACTTTAGAATCAGTTTTCTCAGGTTCTATAGGACCAAACTGGCTGAAATTTTGGAATAGTGATAAGATTCGTAATCCAAATCAAATTCAGTCACAAACTCTCCATTCAGTTGTATTTTTAGAAACATCATCTTTTTTATGGAGGCTTATTTGAGACTTGGGTTCGAACTTTAGAAGCAGTTTTCTAAGGTTCTATGGGACCAAACTGGCTGAAATTTTGGAAGAGTGATATGAATCGTAATCCAAATCGAATTCAGTCACAAAATCTCCATAAAGTTGTATTTTTAGAAAAATCATGATTTTTATGGACGCTAATTTCAGACTTGGGTTCGAACTTTAGAAGCAGTTTTTCCAGGTAGTATGGGCCCAAACTGGCTGAAATTTTGGAGTAGTCATAAGAATCGTAATCCAAATCGAATTCAGTCACAAACTCTCCATAAAGTTGTATTTTTAGAAAAATCATATTTTTTATGGACGCTAATTGCAGACTTGGGTTCGAACTTTAGAGGCAGTTTTCTCAGGTTCTATGGGACCAAACTGGCTGAAATTTTGGAAGAGTGATATGAATCGTAATCCAAATCGAATTCAGTCACAAAATCTCCATAAAATCGTATTTTTAGAAAAATCATGATTTTTTTGGACGCTAATTTGAGACTTGGGTTCGAACTTTAGAAGCAGTTTTCTCAGGTTCTATAGGACCAAACTGGCTGAAATTTTGGAATAGTGATAAGATTCGTAATCCAAATCGAATTCAGTCACAAACTCTCCATTCAGTTGTATTTTTAGAAAAATCATCTTTTTTATGGAGGCTTATTTGAGACTTGGGTTCGAACTTTAGAAGCAGTTTTCTAAGGTTCTATGGGACCAAACTGGCTGAAATTTTGGAAGAGTGATATGAATCGTAATCCAAATCGAATTCAGTCACAAAATCTCCATAAAGTTGTATTTTTAGAAAAATCATGATTTTTATGGACGCTAATTTCAGACTTGGGTTCGAACTTTAGAAGCAGTTTTTCCAGGTAGTATGGGCCCAAACTGGCTGAAATTTTGGAGTAGTCATAAGAATCGTAATCCAAATCGAATTCAGTCACAAACTCTCCATAAAGTTGTATTTTTAGAAAAATCATATTTTTTATGGACGCTAATTGCAGACTTGGGTTCGAACTTTAGAGGCAGTTTTCTCAGGTTCTATGGGACCAAACTGGCTGAAATTTTGGAGTAGTCATAAAAATCGTAATCCAAATCGAATTCAGTCACAAAATCTCCATAAAGTTGTATTTTTAGAAAAATCATGATTTTTATGGACGCTTATTTCAGACTTGGGTTTGGACTTAAGAATCAGTTTTCTCAAGTTCTATAGGTCCTAATTGGCTGTAATTTTGGAAAAGTGATAAGAATCGCAATCCAAATCGAATTCAGTCACAAAATCTCCATAAAAGTGTATTTTTAGAAAAATCATGATTTTTATGGACGCTAATTGCAGACTTGGGTTCGAACTTTAGAATCAGTTTTTTCAGGTTCTATAGGACCAAACTGGCTGAAATTTTGGAATAGTGATTAGATTCGTAATCCAAATCGAATTCAGTCACAAACTCTCCATTCAGTTGTATTTTTAGAAAAATCATCTTTTTTATGGAGGCTTATTTGAGACTTGGGTTCGAACTTTAGAAGCAGTTTTCTAAGGTTCTATGGGACCAAACTGGCTGAAATTTTGGAAGAGTGATATGAATCGTAATCCAAATCGAATTCAGTCACAAAATCTCCATAAAGTTGTATTTTTAGAAAAATCATGATTTTTATGTACGCTAATTGCAGACTTGGGTTCGAACTTTAGAGGCAGTTTTCTCAGGTTCTATGGGACCAAACTGGCTGAAATTTTGGAAGAGTGATATGAATCGTAATCCAAATCGAATTCAGTCACAAAATCTCCATAAAGTTGTATTTTTAAAAAAATCATGATTTTTTTTGACGCTAATTTCAGATTTGGGTTCGAACTTTAGAATCAGTTTTCTCAGGTTCTATAGGACCAAACTGGCTGAAATTTTGGAATAGTGATAAGATTCGTAATCCAAATCAAATTCAGTCACAAACTCTCCATTCAGTTGTATTTTTAGAAACATCATCTTTTTTATGGAGGCTTATTTGAGACTTGGGTTCGAACTTTAGAAGCAGTTTTCTAAGGTTCTAAGGGACCAAACTGGCTGAAATTTTGGAAGAGTGATATGAATCGTAATCCAAATCGAATTCAGTCACAAAATCTCCATAAAGTTGTATTTTTAGAAAAATCATGATTTTTATGGACGCTAATTTCAGACTTGGGTTCGAACTTTAGAAGCAGTTTTTCCAGGTAGTATGGGCCCAAACTGGCTGAAATTTTGGAGTAGTCATAAGAATCGTAATCCAAATCGAATTCAGTCACAAACTCTCCATAAAGTTGTATTTTTAGAAAAATCATATTTTTTATGGACGCTAATTGCAGACTTGGGTTCGAACTTTAGAGGCAGTTTTCTCAGGTTCTATGGGACCAAACTGGCTGAAATTTTGGAAGAGTGATATGAATCGTAATCCAAATCGAATTCAGTCACAAAATCTCCATAAAATCGTATTTTTAGAAAAATCATGATTTTTTTGGACGCTAATTTGAGACTTGGGTTCGAACTTTAGAAGCAGTTTTCTCAGGTTCTATAGGACCAAACTGGCTGAAATTTTGGAATAGTGATAAGATTCGTAATCCAAATCGAATTCAGTCACAAACTCTCCATTCAGTTGTATTTTTAGAAAAATCATCTTTTTTATGGAGGCTTATTTGAGACTTGGGTTCGAACTTTAGAAGCAGTTTTCTAAGGTTCTATGGGACCAAACTGGCTGAAATTTTGGAAGAGTGATATGAATCGTAATCCAAATCGAATTCAGTCACAAAATCTCCATAAAGTTGTATTTTTAGAAAAATCATGATTTTTATGGACGCTAATTTCAGACTTGGGTTCGAACTTTAGAAGCAGTTTTTCCAGGTAGTATGGGCCCAAACTGGCTGAAATTTTGGAGTAGTCATAAGAATCGTAATCCAAATCGAATTCAGTCACAAACTCTCCATAAAGTTGTATTTTTAGAAAAATCATATTTTTTATGGACGCTAATTGCAGACTTGGGTTCGAACTTTAGAGGCAGTTTTCTCAGGTTCTATGGGACCAAACTGGCTGAAATTTTGGAGTAGTCATAAAAATCGTAATCCAAATCGAATTCAGTCACAAAATCTCCATAAAGTTGTATTTTTAGAAAAATCATATTTTTTATGGACGCTAATTGCAGACTTGGGTTCGAACTTTAGAGGCAGTTTTCTCAGGTTCTATGGGACCAAACTGGCTGAAATTTTGGAGTAGTCATAAAAATCGTAATCCAAATCGAATTCAGTCACAAAATCTCCATAAAGTTGTATTTTTAGAAAAATCATGATTTTTATGGACGCTAATTTCAGACTTGGGTTCGAACTTTAGAAGCAGTTTTCTCAGGTTCTATGGAACCAAACTGGCTGAAATTTTGGAAGAGTGATATGAATCGTAATCCAAATCGAATTCAGTCACAAACTCTCCATTAAGTTGTATTTTTAGAAAAATCATATTTTTTATGGACGCTAATTGCAGACTTGGGTTCGAACTTTAGAGGCAGTTTTCTCAGGTTCTATGGGACCAAACTGGCTGAAATTTTGGAAGAGTGATATGAATCGTAATCCAAATCGAATTCAGTCATAAAATCTCCATAAAGTTGTATTTTTAGAAAAATCATGATTTTTTTGGGCGCTAATTTCAGACTTGGGTTCGAACTTTAGAATCAGTTTTCTCAGGTTCTATAGGACCAAACTGGCTGAAATTTTGGAATAGTGATAAGATTCGTAATCCAAATCGAATTCAGTCACAAACTCTCCATTCAGTTGTATTTTTAGAAAAATCATCTTTTTTATGGAGGCTTATTTGAGACTTGGGTTCGAACTTTAGAAGCAGTTTTCTAAGGTTCTATGGGACCAAACTGGCTGAAATTTTGGAAGAGTGATATGAATCGCAATCCAAATCGAATTCAGTCACAAAATCTCCATAAAGTTGTATTTTTAGAAAAATCATGATTTTTATGGACGCTAATTTCAGACTTGGGTTCGAACTTTAGAAGCAGTTTTCTCAGGTTCTATGGGACCTAACCGGCTGAAATTTTGGAATAGTGATAAGAATCGTTATCCAAATCGAATTCAGTCACAAAATCTCCATAAAGTTGTATTTTTAGAAAAATCATGATTTTTATGGACGCTAATTGCAGACTTGGGTTCGAACTTTAGAAGCAGTTTTCTCAGGTTCTATGGAACCAAACTGGCTGAAATTTTGGAAGAGTGATATGAATCGTAATCCAAATCGAATTCAGTCACAAAATCTCCATGAAGTTGTATTTTTAGAAAAATCATGATTTTTATGGACGCTAATTTCAGACTTGGGTTCGAACTATAAAAGCAGTTTTCTCAGGTTCTATAGGACCAAACTGGCTGAAATTTTGGAAAAGTGATAAGAATCGCAATCCAAATCGAATTCAGTCACAAAATCTCCATAAAGTTGTATTTTTAGAAAAATCATGATTTTTATGGACGCTAATTTCAGACTTGTGTTCGAACTTTAGAAGCAGTTTTTCCAGGTAGTATGGGACCAAACTGGCTGAAATTTTGGAGTAGTCATAAGAATCGTAATCCAAATCGAATTCAGTCACAAAATCTCCATAAAGTTGTATTTTTAGAAAAATCATGATTTTTATGGACGCTTATTTCAGACTTGGGTTTGGACTTAAGAATCAGTTTTCTCAAGTTCTATAGGTCCTAATTGGCTGTAATTTTGGAAAAGTGATAAGAATCGCAATCCAAATCGAATTCAGTCACAAAATCTCCATAAATTTGTATTTTTAGAAAAATCATGATTTTTACGGACGCTAATTGCAGACTTGGGTTCGAACTTTAGAATCAGTTTTTTCAGGTTCTATAGGACCAAACTGGCTGAAATTTTGGAATAGTGATAAGATTCGTAATCCAAATCGAATTCAGTCACAAACTCTCCATTCAGTTGTATTTTTAGAAAAATCATCTTTTTTATGGAGGCTTATTTGAGACTTGAGTTCGAACTTTAGAAGCAGTTTTCTAAGGTTCTATGGGACCAAACTGGCTGAAATTTTGGAAGAGTGATATGAATCGTAATCCAAATCGAATTCAGTCACAAAATCTCCATAAAGTTGTATTTTTAGAAAAATCATGATTTTTATGGACGCTAATTTCAGACTTGGGTTCGAACTATAAAAGCAGATTTCTCAGGTTCGATAGGACCAAACTGGCTGAAATTTTGGAAAATTGATAAGAATCGCAATCCAAATCGAATTCAGTCACAAAATCTCCATAAAGTTGAATTTTTAGAAAAATCATGATTTTTATGGACGCTAATTTCAGACTTGTGTTCGAACTTTAGAAGCAGTTTTTCCAGGTAGTATGGGACCAAACTGGCTGAAATTTTGGAGTAGTCATAAGAATCGTAATCCAAATCGAATTCAGTCACAAAATCTCCATAAAGTTGTATTTTTAGAAAAATCATGATTTTTATGGACGCTTATTTCAGACTTGGGTTTGGACTTAAGAATCAGTTTTCTCAAGTTCTATAGGTCCTAATTGGCTGTAATTTTGGAAAAGTGATAAGAATCGCAATCCAAATCGAATTCAGTCACAAAATCTCCATAAAGTTGTATTTTTAGAAAAATCATGATTTTTATGGACGCTAATTGCAGACTTGGGTTCGAACTTTAGAATCAGTTTTTTCAGGTTCTATAGGACCAAACTGGCTGAAATTTTGGAATAGTGATAAGATTCGTAATCCAAATCGAATTCAGTCACAAACTCTCCATTCAGTTGTATTTTTAGAAAAATAGTCTTTTTTATGGAGGCTTATTTGAGACTTGGGTTCGAACTTTAGAAGCAGTTTTCTAAGGTTCTATGGGACCAAACTGGCTGAAATTTTGGAAGAGTGATATGAATCGCAATCCAAATCGAATTCAGTCACAAAATCTCCATAAAGTTGTATTTTTAGAAAAATCATGATTTTTATGGACGCTAATTTCAGACTTGGGTTCGAACTTTAGAAGCAGTTTTTCCAGGTAGTATGGGCCCAAACTGGCTGAAATTTTGGAGTAGTCATAAGAATCGTAATCCAAATCGAATTCATTCACAAAATCTCCATATAGTTGTATTTTTAGAAAAATCATCTTTTTTATGGAGGCTTATTTGAGACTTGGGTTCGAACTTTAGAAGCAGTTTTCTAAGGTTCTATGGGACCTCACCGGCTGAAATTTCGGAATAGTGATAAGAATCGTTATCCAAATCGAATTCAGTCACAAAATCTCCATAAAGTTGTATTTTTAGAAAAATCATGATTTTTATGGACGCTAATTTCAGACTTGGGTTCGAACTTTAGAAGCAGTTTTTCCAGGTAGTATGGGCCCAAACTGGCTGAAATTTTGGAGTAGTCATAAGAATCGTAATCCAAATCGAATTCAGTCACAAACTCTCCATAAAGTTGTATTTTTAGAAAAATCATATTTTTTATGGACGCTAATTGCAGACTTGGGTTCGAACTTTAGAGGCAGTTTTCTCAGGTTCTATGGGACCAAACTGGCTGAAATTTTGGAAGAGTGATATGAATCGTAATCCAAATCGAATTCAGTCACAAACTCGCCATTCAGTTGTATTTTTAGAAACATCATCTTTTTTATGGAGGCTTATTTGAGACTTGGGTTCGAACTTTAGAAGCAGTTTTCTAAGGTTCTATGGGACCAAACTGGCTGTAATTTTGGAAGAGTGATATGAATCGTAATCCAAATCGAATTCAGTCACAAAATCTCCATAAAGTTGTATTTTTAGAAAAATCATGATTTTTATGGACGCTTATTTCAGACTTGGGTTTGGACTTAAGAATCAGTTTTCTCAAGTTCTATAGGTCCTAATTGGCTGTAATTTTGGAAAAGTGATAAGAATCGCAATCCAAATCGAATTCAGTCACAAAATCTCCATAAAGTTGTATTTTTAGAAAAATCATGATTTTTATGGACGCTAATTGCAGACTTGGGTTCGAACTTTAGAATCAGTTTTTTCAGGTTCTATAGGACCAAACTGGCTGAAATTTTGGAATAGTGATAAGATTCGTAATCCAAATCGAATTCAGTCACAAACTCTCCATTCAGTTGTATTTTTAGAAAAATAGTCTTTTTTATGGAGGCTTATTTGAGACTTGGGTTCGAACTTTAGAAGCAGTTTTCTAAGGTTCTATGGGACCAAACTGGCTGAAATTTTGGAAGAGTGATATGAATCGCAATCCAAATCGAATTCAGTCACAAAATCTCCATAAAGTTGTATTTTTAGAAAAATCATGATTTTTATGGACGCTAATTTCAGACTTGGGTTCGAACTTTAGAAGCAGTTTTTCCAGGTAGTATGGGCCCAAACTGGCTGAAATTTTGGAGTAGTCATAAGAATCGTAATCCAAATCGAATTCAGTCACAAAATCTCCATATAGTTGTATTTTTAGAAAAATCATCTTTTTTATGGAGGCTTATTTGAGACTTGGGTTCGAACTTTAGAAGCAGTTTTCTAAGGTTCTATGGGACCTCACCGGCTGAAATTTCGGAATAGTGATAAGAATCGTTATCCAAATCGAATTCAGTCACAAAATCTCCATAAAGTTGTATTTTTAGAAAAATCATGATTTTTATGGACGCTAATTTCAGACTTGGGTTCGAACTTTAGAAGCAGTTTTTCCAGGTAGTATGGGCCCAAACTGGCTGAAATTTTGGAGTAGTCATAAGAATCGTAATCCAAATCGAATTCAGTCACAAACTCTCCATAAAGTTGTATTTTTAGAAAAATCATATTTTTTATGGACGCTAATTGCAGACTTGGGTTCGAACTTTAGAGGCAGTTTTCTCAGGTTCTATGGGACCAAACTGGCTGAAATTTTGGAAGAGTGATATGAATCGTAATCCAAATCGAATTCAGTCACAAACTCTCCATTCAGTTGTATTTTTAGAAACATCATCTTTTTTATGGAGGCTTATTTGAGACTTGGGTTCGAACTTTAGAAGCAGTTTTCTAAGGTTCTATGGGACCAAACTGGCTGTAATTTTGGAAGAGTGATATGAATCGTAATCCAAATCGAATTCAGTCACAAAATCTCCATAAAGTTGTATTTTTAAAAAAATCATGATTTTTTTTGACGCTAATTTCAGATTTGGGTTCGAACTTTAGAATCAGTTTTCTCAGGTTCTATAGGACCAAACTGGCTGAAATTTTGGAATAGAGATAAGAATCGTTATCCAAATCGAATTCAGTCACAAAATCTCCATAAAGTTGTATTTTTAGAAAAATCATGATTTTTATGGACGCTAATTGCAGACTTGGGTTCGAACTTTAGAAGCAGTTTTCTCAGGTTCTATGGAACCAAACTGGCTGAAATTTTGGAAGAGTGATATGAATCGTAATCCAAATCGAATTCAGTCACAAAATCTCCATGAAGTTGTATTTTTAGAAAAATCATGATTTTTATGGACGCTAATTTCAGACTTGGGTTCGAACTATAAAAGCAGTTTTCTCAGGTTCTATAGGACCAAACTGGCTGAAATTTTGGAAAAGTGATAAGAATCGCAATCCAAATCGAATTCAGTCACAAAATCTCCATAAAGTTGTATTTTTAGAAAAATCATGATTTTTATGGACGCTAATTTCAGACTTGTGTTCGAACTTTAGAAGCAGTTTTTCCAGGTAGTATGGGACCAAACTGGCTGAAATTTTGGAGTAGTCATAAGAATCGTAATCCAAATCGAATTCAGTCACAAAATCTCCATAAAGTTGTATTTTTAGAAAAATCATGATTTTTATGGACGCTTATTTCAGACTTGGGTTTGGACTTAAGAATCAGTTTTCTCAAGTTCTATAGGTCCTAATTGGCTGTAATTTTGGAAAAGTGATAAGAATCGCAATCCAAATCGAATTCAGTCAAAAAATCTCCATAATTTTGTATTTTTAGAAAAATCATGATTTTTATGGACGCTAATTGCAGACTTGGGTTCGAACTTTAGAATCAGTTTTTTCAGGTTCTATAGGACCAAACTGGCTGAAATTTTGGAATAGTGATAAGATTCGTAATCCAAATCGAATTCAGTCACAAACTCTCCATTCAGTTGTATTTTTAGAAAAATCATCTTTTTTATGGAGGCTTATTTGAGACTTGGGTTCGAACTTTAGAAGCAGTTTTCTAAGGTTCTATGGGACCAAACTGGCTGAAATTTTGGAAGAGTGATATGAATCGTAATCCAAATCGAATTCAGTCACAAAATCTCCATAAAGTTGTATTTTTAGAAAAATCATGATTTTTATGGACGCTAATTTCAGACTTGGGTTCGAACTATAAAAGCAGATTTCTCAGGTTCGATAGGACCAAACTGGCTGAAATTTTGGAAAATTGATAAGAATCGCAATCCAAATCGAATTCAGTCACAAAATCTCCATAAAGTTGAATTTTTAGAAAAATCATGATTTTTATGGACGCTAATTTCAGACTTGTGTTCGAACTTTAGAAGCAGTTTTTCCAGGTAGTATGGGACCAAACTGGCTGAAATTTTGGAGTAGTCATAAGAATCGTAATCCAAATCGAATTCAGTCACAAAATCTCCATAAAGTTGTATTTTTAGAAAAATCATGATTTTTATGGACGCTTATTTCAGACTTGGGTTTGGACTTAAGAATCAGTTTTCTCAAGTTCTATAGGTCCTAATTGGCTGTAATTTTGGAAAAGTGATAAGAATCGCAATCCAAATCGAATTCAGTCACAAAATCTCCATAAAGTTGTATTTTTAGAAAAATCATGATTTTTATGGACGCTAATTGCAGACTTGGGTTCGAACTTTAGAATCAGTTTTTTCAGGTTCTAAAGGACCAAACTGGCTGAAATTTTGGAATAGTGATAAGATTCGTAATCCAAATCGAATTCAGTCACAAACTCTCAATTCAGTTGTATTTTTAGAAAAATAGTCTTTTTTATGGAGGCTTATTTGAGACTTGGGTTCGAACTTTAGAAGCAGTTTTCTAAGGTTCTATGGGACCAAACTGGCTGAAATTTTGGAAGAGTGATATGAATCGCAATCCAAATCGAATTCAGTCACAAAATCTCCATAAAGTTGTATTTTTAGAAAAATCATGATTTTTATGGACGCTAATTTCAGACTTGGGTTCGAACTTTAGAAGCAGTTTTTCCATGTAGTATGGGCCCAAACTGGCTGAAATTTTGGAGTAGTCATAAGAATCGTAATCCAAATCGAATTCAGTCACAAAATCTCCATATAGTTGTATTTTTAGAAAAATCATCTTTTTTATGGAGGCTTATTTGAGACTTGGGTTCGAACTTTAGAAGCAGTTTTCTAAGGTTCTATGGGACCTCACCGGCTGAAATTTCGGAATAGTGATAAGAATCGTTATCCAAATCGAATTCAGTCACAAAATCTCCATAAAGTTGTATTTTTAGAAAAATCATGATTTTTATGGACGCTAATTTCAGACTTGGGTTCGAACTTTAGAAGCAGTTTTTCCAGGTAGTATGGGCCCAAACTGGCTGAAATTTTGGAGTAGTCATAAGAATCGTAATCCAAATCGAATTCAGTCACAAACTCTCCATAAAGTTGTATTTTTAGAAAAATCATATTTTTTATGGACGCTAATTGCAGACTTGGGTTCGAACTTTAGAGGCAGTTTTCTCAGGTTCTATGGGACCAAACTGGCTGAAATTTTGGAAGAGTGATATGAATCGTAATCCAAATCGAATTCAGTCACAAACTCTCCATTCAGTTGTATTTTTAGAAACATCATCTTTTTTATGGAGGCTTATTTGAGACTTGGGTTCAAACTTTAGAAGCAGTTTTCTAAGGTTCTATGGGACCAAACTGGCTGTAATTTTGGAAGAGTGATATGAATCGTAATCCAAATCGAATTCAGTCACAAAATCTCCATAAAGTTGTATTTTTAAAAAAATCATGATTTTTTTTGACGCTAATTTCAGATTTGGTTCGAACTTTAGAATCAGTTTTCTCAGGTTCTATAGGACCAAACTGGCTGAAATTTTGGAATAGTGATAAGAATCGTTATCCAAATCGAATTCAGTCACAAAATCTCCATATAGTAGTATTTTTAGAAAAATCATCTTTTTTATGGAGGCTTATTTGAGACTTGGGTTCGAACTTTAGAAGCAGTTTTCTAAGGTTCTATGGGACCTCACCGGCTGAAATTTCGGAATAGTGATAAGAATCGTTATCCAAATCGAATTCAGTCACAAAATCTCCATAAAGTTGTATTTTTAGAAAAATCATGATTTTTATGGACGCTAATTTCAGACTTGGGTTCGAACTTTAGAAGCAGTTTTTCCAGGTAGTATGGGCCCAAACTGGCTGAAATTTTGGAGTAGTCATAAGAATCGTAATCCAAATCGAATTCAGTCACAAACTCTCCATAAAGTTGTATTTTTAGAAAAATCATATTTTTTATGGACGCTAATTGCAGACTTGGGTTCGAACTTTAGAGGCAGTTTTCTCAGGTTCTATGGGACCAAACTGGCTGAAATTTTGGAAGAGTGATATGAATCGTAATCCAAATCGAATTCAGTCACAAACTCTCCATTCAGTTGTATTTTTAGAAACATCATCTTTTTTATGGAGGCTTATTTGAGACTTGGGTTCAAACTTTAGAAGCAGTTTTCTAAGGTTCTATGGGACCAAACTGGCTGTAATTTTGGAAGAGTGATATGAATCGTAATCCAAATCGAATTCAGTCACAAAATCTCCATAAAGTTGTATTTTTAAAAAAATCATGATTTTTTTTGACGCTAATTTCAGATTTGGTTCGAACTTTAGAATCAGTTTTCTCAGGTTCTATAGGACCAAACTGGCTGAAATTTTGGAATAGTGATAAGAATCGTTATCCAAATCGAATTCAGTCACAAAATCTCCATAAAGTTGTATTTTTAGAAAAATCATGATTTTTATGGACGCTAATTGCAGACTTGGGTTCGAACTTTAGAAGCAGTTTTCTCAGGTTCTATGGAACCAAACTGGCTGAAATTTTGGAAGAGTGATATGAATCGTAATCCAAATCGAATTCAGTCACAAAATCTCCATGAAGTTGTATTTTTAGAAAAATCATGATTTTTATGGACGCTAATTTCAGACTTGGCTTCGAACTATATAAACAGTTTTCTCAGGTTCTATCGGACCAAACTGGCTGAAATTTTGGAAAAGTGATAAGAATCGCAATCCAAATCGAATTCAGTCACAAAATCTCCATAAAGTTGTATTTTTAGAAAAATCATGATTTTTATGGACGCTAATTTCAGACTTGTGTTCGAACTTTAGAAGCAGTTTTTCCAGGTAGTATGGGACCAAACTGGCTGAAATTTTGGAGTAGTCATAAGAATCGTAATCCAAATCGAATTCAGTCACAAAATCTCCATAAAGTTGTATTTTTAGAAAAATCATGATTTTTATGGACGCTTATTTCAGACTTGGGTTTGGACTTAAGAATCAGTTTTCTCAAGTTCTATAGGTCCTAATTGGCTGTAATTTTGGAAAAGTGATAAGAATCGCAATCCAAATCGAATTCAGTCACAAAATCTCCATAAAGTTGTATTTTTAGAAAAATCATGATTTTTATGGACGCTAATTTCAGACTTGGGTTCGAACTTTAGAAGCAGTTTTTCCAGGTAGTATGGGCCCAAACTGGCTGAAATTTTGGAGTAGTCATAAGAATCGTAATCCAAATCGAATTCAGTCACAAAATCTCCATATAGTTGTATTTTTAGAAAAATCATCTTTTTTATGGAGGCTTATTTGAGACTTGGGTTCGAACTTTAGAAGCAGTTTTCTAAGGTTCTATGGGACCTCACCGGCTGAAATTTCGGAATAGTGATAAGAATCGTTATCCAAATCGAATTCAGTCACAAAATCTCCATAAAGTTGTATTTTTAGAAAAATCATGATTTTTATGGACGCTAATTTCAGACTTGGGTTCGAACTTTAGAAGCAGTTTTTCCAGGTAGTATGGGCCCAAACTGGCTGAAATTTTGGAGTAGTCATAAGAATCGTAATCCAAATCGAATTCAGTCACAAACTCTCCATAAAGTTGTATTTTTAGAAAAATCATATTTTTTATGGACGCTAATTGCAGACTTGGGTTCGAACTTTAGAGGCAGTTTTCTCAGGTTCTATGGGACCAAACTGGCTGAAATTTTGGAAGAGTGATATGAATCGTAATCCAAATCGAATTCAGTCACAAACTCTCCATTCAGTTGTATTTTTAGAAACATCATCTTTTTTATGGAGGCTTATTTGAGACTTGGGTTCGAACTTTAGAAGCAGTTTTCTAAGGTTCTATGGGACCAAACTGGCTGTAATTTTGGAAGAGTGATATGAATCGTAATCCAAATCGAATTCAGTCACAAAATCTCCATAAAGTTGTATTTTTAAAAAAATCATGATTTTTTTTGACGCTAATTTCAGATTTGGGTTCGAACTTTAGAATCAGTTTTCTCAGGTTCTATAGGACCAAACTGGCTGAAATTTTGGAATAGAGATAAGAATCGTTATCCAAATCGAATTCAGTCACAAAATCTCCATAAAGTTGTATTTTTAGAAAAATCATGATTTTTATGGACGCTAATTGCAGACTTGGGTTCGAACTTTAGAAGCAGTTTTCTCAGGTTCTATGGAACCAAACTGGCTGAAATTTTGGAAGAGTGATATGAATCGTAATCCAAATCGAATTCAGTCACAAAATCTCCATGAAGTTGTATTTTTAGAAAAATCATGATTTTTATGGACGCTAATTTCAGACTTGGGTTCGAACTATAAAAGCAGTTTTCTCAGGTTCTATAGGACCAAACTGGCTGAAATTTTGGAAAAGTGATAAGAATCGCAATCCAAATCGAATTCAGTCACAAAATCTCCATAAAGTTGTATTTTTAGAAAAATCATGATTTTTATGGACGCTAATTTCAGACTTGTGTTCGAACTTTAGAAGCAGTTTTTCCAGGTAGTATGGGACCAAACTGGCTGAAATTTTGGAGTAGTCATAAGAATCGTAATCCAAATCGAATTCAGTCACAAAATCTCCATAAAGTTGTATTTTTAGAAAAATCATGATTTTTATGGACGCTTATTTCAGACTTGGGTTTGGACTTAAGAATCAGTTTTCTCAAGTTCTATAGGTCCTAATTGGCTGTAATTTTGGAAAAGTGATAAGAATCGCAATCCAAATCGAATTCAGTCAAAAAATCTCCATAATTTTGTATTTTTAGAAAAATCATGATTTTTATGGACGCTAATTGCAGACTTGGGTTCGAACTTTAGAATCAGTTTTTTCAGGTTCTATAGGACCAAACTGGCTGAAATTTTGGAATAGTGATAAGATTCGTAATCCAAATCGAATTCAGTCACAAACTCTCCATTCAGTTGTATTTTTAGAAAAATCATCTTTTTTATGGAGGCTTATTTGAGACTTGGGTTCGAACTTTAGAAGCAGTTTTCTAAGGTTCTATGGGACCAAACTGGCTGAAATTTTGGAAGAGTGATATGAATCGTAATCCAAATCGAATTCAGTCACAAAATCTCCATAAAGTTGTATTTTTAGAAAAATCATGATTTTTATGGACGCTAATTTCAGACTTGGGTTCGAACTATAAAAGCAGATTTCTCAGGTTCGATAGGACCAAACTGGCTGAAATTTTGGAAAATTGATAAGAATCGCAATCCAAATCGAATTCAGTCACAAAATCTCCATAAAGTTGAATTTTTAGAAAAATCATGATTTTTATGGACGCTAATTTCAGACTTGTGTTCGAACTTTAGAAGCAGTTTTTCCAGGTAGTATGGGACCAAACTGGCTGAAATTTTGGAGTAGTCATAAGAATCGTAATCCAAATCGAATTCAGTCACAAAATCTCCATAAAGTTGTATTTTTAGAAAAATCATGATTTTTATGGACGCTTATTTCAGACTTGGGTTTGGACTTAAGAATCAGTTTTCTCAAGTTCTATAGGTCCTAATTGGCTGTAATTTTGGAAAAGTGATAAGAATCGCAATCCAAATCGAATTCAGTCACAAAATCTCCATAAAGTTGTATTTTTAGAAAAATCATGATTTTTATGGACGCTAATTGCAGACTTGGGTTCGAACTTTAGAATCAGTTTTTTCAGGTTCTAAAGGACCAAACTGGCTGAAATTTTGGAATAGTGATAAGATTCGTAATCCAAATCGAATTCAGTCACAAACTCTCAATTCAGTTGTATTTTTAGAAAAATAGTCTTTTTTATGGAGGCTTATTTGAGACTTGGGTTCGAACTTTAGAAGCAGTTTTCTAAGGTTCTATGGGACCAAACTGGCTGAAATTTTGGAAGAGTGATATGAATCGCAATCCAAATCGAATTCAGTCACAAAATCTCCATAAAGTTGTATTTTTAGAAAAATCATGATTTTTATGGACGCTAATTTCAGACTTGGGTTCGAACTTTAGAAGCAGTTTTTCCATGTAGTATGGGCCCAAACTGGCTGAAATTTTGGAGTAGTCATAAGAATCGTAATCCAAATCGAATTCAGTCACAAAATCTCCATATAGTTGTATTTTTAGAAAAATCATCTTTTTTATGGAGGCTTATTTGAGACTTGGGTTCGAACTTTAGAAGCAGTTTTCTAAGGTTCTATGGGACCTCACCGGCTGAAATTTCGGAATAGTGATAAGAATCGTTATCCAAATCGAATTCAGTCACAAAATCTCCATAAAGTTGTATTTTTAGAAAAATCATGATTTTTATGGACGCTAATTTCAGACTTGGGTTCGAACTTTAGAAGCAGTTTTTCCAGGTAGTATGGGCCCAAACTGGCTGAAATTTTGGAGTAGTCATAAGAATCGTAATCCAAATCGAATTCAGTCACAAACTCTCCATAAAGTTGTATTTTTAGAAAAATCATATTTTTTATGGACGCTAATTGCAGACTTGGGTTCGAACTTTAGAGGCAGTTTTCTCAGGTTCTATGGGACCAAACTGGCTGAAATTTTGGAAGAGTGATATGAATCGTAATCCAAATCGAATTCAGTCACAAACTCTCCATTCAGTTGTATTTTTAGAAACATCATCTTTTTTATGGAGGCTTATTTGAGACTTGGGTTCAAACTTTAGAAGCAGTTTTCTAAGGTTCTATGGGACCAAACTGGCTGTAATTTTGGAAGAGTGATATGAATCGTAATCCAAATCGAATTCAGTCACAAAATCTCCATAAAGTTGTATTTTTAAAAAAATCATGATTTTTTTTGACGCTAATTTCAGATTTGGTTCGAACTTTAGAATCAGTTTTCTCAGGTTCTATAGGACCAAACTGGCTGAAATTTTGGAATAGTGATAAGAATCGTTATCCAAATCGAATTCAGTCACAAAATCTCCATATAGTTGTATTTTTAGAAAAATCATCTTTTTTATGGAGGCTTATTTGAGACTTGGGTTCGAACTTTAGAAGCAGTTTTCTAAGGTTCTATGGGACCTCACCGGCTGAAATTTCGGAATAGTGATAAGAATCGTTATCCAAATCGAATTCAGTCACAAAATCTCCATAAAGTTGTATTTTTAGAAAAATCATGATTTTTATGGACGCTAATTTCAGACTTGGGTTCGAACTTTAGAAGCAGTTTTTCCAGGTAGTATGGGCCCAAACTGGCTGAAATTTTGGAGTAGTCATAAGAATCGTAATCCAAATCGAATTCAGTCACAAACTCTCCATAAAGTTGTATTTTTAGAAAAATCATATTTTTTATGGACGCTAATTGCAGACTTGGGTTCGAACTTTAGAGGCAGTTTTCTCAGGTTCTATGGGACCAAACTGGCTGAAATTTTGGAAGAGTGATATGAATCGTAATCCAAATCGAATTCAGTCACAAACTCTCCATTCAGTTGTATTTTTAGAAACATCATCTTTTTTATGGAGGCTTATTTGAGACTTGGGTTCAAACTTTAGAAGCAGTTTTCTAAGGTTCTATGGGACCAAACTGGCTGTAATTTTGGAAGAGTGATATGAATCGTAATCCAAATCGAATTCAGTCACAAAATCTCCATAAAGTTGTATTTTTAAAAAAATCATGATTTTTTTTGACGCTAATTTCAGATTTGGTTCGAACTTTAGAATCAGTTTTCTCAGGTTCTATAGGACCAAACTGGCTGAAATTTTGGAATAGTGATAAGAATCGTTATCCAAATCGAATTCAGTCACAAAATCTCCATAAAGTTGTATTTTTAGAAAAATCATGATTTTTATGGACGCTAATTGCAGACTTGGGTTCGAACTTTAGAAGCAGTTTTCTCAGGTTCTATGGAACCAAACTGGCTGAAATTTTGGAAGAGTGATATGAATCGTAATCCAAATCGAATTCAGTCACAAAATCTCCATGAAGTTGTATTTTTAGAAAAATCATGATTTTTATGGACGCTAATTTCAGACTTGGCTTCGAACTATATAAACAGTTTTCTCAGGTTCTATCGGACCAAACTGGCTGAAATTTTGGAAAAGTGATAAGAATCGCAATCCAAATCGAATTCAGTCACAAAATCTCCATAAAGTTGTATTTTTAGAAAAATCATGATTTTTATGGACGCTAATTTCAGACTTGTGTTCGAACTTTAGAAGCAGTTTTTCCAGGTAGTATGGGACCAAACTGGCTGAAATTTTGGAGTAGTCATAAGAATCGTAATCCAAATCGAATTCAGTCACAAAATCTCCATAAAGTTGTATTTTTAGAAAAATCATGATTTTTATGGACGCTTATTTCAGACTTGGGTTTGGACTTAAGAATCAGTTTTCTCAAGTTCTATAGGTCCTAATTGGCTGTAATTTTGGAAAAGTGATAAGAATCGCAATCCAAATCGAATTCAGTCACAAAATCTCCATAAATTTGTATTTTTAGAAAAATCATGATTTTTATGGACGCTAATTGCAGACTTGGGTTCGAACTTTAGAATCAGTTTTTTCAGGTTCTATAGGACCAAACTGGCTGAAATTTTGGAATAGTGATAAGATTCGTAATCCAAATCGAATTCAGTCACAAACTCTCCATTCAGTTGTATTTTTAGAAAAATCATCTTTTTTATGGAGGCTTATTTGAGACTTGGGTTCGAACTTTAGAAGCAGTTTTCTAAGGTTCTATGGGACCAAACTGGCTGAAATTTTGGAAGAGTGATATGAATCGTAATCCAAATCGAATTCAGTCACAAAATCTCCATAAAGTTGTATTTTTAGAAAAATCATGATTTTTATGGACGCTAATTTCAGACTTGGGTTCGAACTATAAAAGCAGATTTCTCAGGTTCGATAGGACCAAACTGGCTGAAATTTTGGAAAATTGATAAGAATCGCAATCCAAATCGAATTCAGTCACAAAATCTCCATAAAGTTGAATTTTTAGAAAAATCATGATTTTTATGGACGCTAATTTCAGACTTGTGTTCGAACTTTAGAAGCAGTTTTTCCAGGTAGTATGGGACCAAACTGGCTGAAATTTTGGAGTAGTCATAAGAATCGTAATCCAAATCGAATTCAGTCACAAAATCTCCATAAAGTTGTATTTTTAGAAAAATCATGATTTTTATGGACGCTTATTTCAGACTTGGGTTTGGACTTAAGAATCAGTTTTCTCAAGTTCTATAGGTCCTAATTGGCTGTAATTTTGGAAAAGTGATAAGAATCGCAATCCAAATCGAATTCAGTCACAAAATCTCCATAAAGTTGTATTTTTAGAAAAATCATGATTTTTATGGACGCTAATTGCAGACTTGGGTTCGAACTTTAGAATCAGTTTTTTCAGGTTCTATAGGACCAAACTGGCTGAAATTTTGGAATAGTGATAAGATTCGTAATCCAAATCGAATTCAGTCACAAACTCTCCATTCAGTTGTATTTTTAGAAAAATAGTCTTTTTTATGGAGGCTTATTTGAGACTTGGGTTCGAACTTTAGAAGCAGTTTTCTAAGGTTCTATGGGACTAAACTGGCTGAAATTTTGGATGAGTGATATGAATCGCAATCCAAATCGAATTCAGTCACAAAATCTCCATAAAGTTGTATTTTTAGAAAAATCATGATTTTTATGGACGCTAATTTCAGACTTGGGTTCGAACTTTAGAAGCAGTTTTTCCATGTAGTATGGGCCCAAACTGGCAGAAATTTTGGAGTAGTCATAAGAATCGTAATCCAAATCGAATTCAGTCACAAAATCTCCATATAGTTGTATTTTTAGAAAAATCATCTTTTTTTTGGAGGCTTATTTGAGACTTGGGTTCGAACTTTAGAAGCAGTGTTCTAAGGTTCTATGGGACCTCACCGGCTGAAATTTCGGAATAGTGATAAGAATCGTTATCCAAATCGAATTCAGTCACAAAATCTCCATAAAGTTGTATTTTTAGAAAAATCATGATTTTTATGGACGCTAATTTCAGACTTGGGTTCGAACTTTAGAAGCAGTTTTTCCAGGTAGTATGGGCCCAAACTGGCTGAAATTTTGGAGTAGTCATAAGAATCGTAATCCAAATCGAATTCAGTCACAAACTCTCCATAAAGTTGTATTTTTAGAAAAATCATATTTTTTATGGACGCTTATTGCAGACTTGGGTTCGAACTTTAGAGGCAGTTTTCTCAGGTTCTATGGGACCAAACTGGCTGAAATTTTGGAAGAGTGATATAAATCGTAATCCAAATCGAATTCAGTCACAAACTCTCCATTCAGTTGTATTTTTAGAAACATCATCTTTTTTATGGAGGCTTATTTGAGACTTGGGTTCGAACTTTAGAAGCAGTTTTCTAAGGTTCTATGGGACCAAACTGGCTGTAATTTTGGAAGAGTGATATGAATCGTAATCCAAATCGAATTCAGTCACAAAATCTCCATAAAGTTGTATTTTTAAAAAAATCATGATTTTTTTTGACGCTAATTTCAGATTTGGGTTCGAACTTTAGAATCAGTTTTCTCAGGTTCTATAGGACCAAACTGGCTGAAATTTTGGAATAGTGATAAGATTCGTAATCCAAATCGAATTCAGTCACAAACTCTCCATTCAGTTGTATTTTTAGAAACATCATCTTTTTTATGGAGGCTTATTTGAGACTTGGGTTCGAACTTTAGAAGCAGTTTTCTAAGGTTCTATGGGACCAAACTGGCTGAAATTTTGGAAGAGTGATATGAATCGTAATCCAAATCGAATTCAGTCACAAAATCTCCATAAAGTTGTATTTTTAGAAAAATCATGATTTTTATGGACGCTAATTTCAGACTTGGGTTCGAACTTTAGAAGCAGTTTTTCCAGGTAGTATGGGCCCAAACTGGCTGAAATTTTGGAGTAGTCATAAGAATCGTAATCCAAATCGAATTCAGTCACAACTTCTCCATAAAGTTGTATTTTTAGAAAAATCATATTTTTTATGGACGCTAATTGCAGACTTGGGTTCGAACTTTAGAGGCAGTTTTCTCAGGTTCTATGGGACCAAACTGGCTGAAATTTTGGAAGAGTGATATGAATCGTAATCCAAATCGAATTCAGTCACAAAATCTCCATAAAGTTGTATTTTTAGAAAAATCATGATTTTTATGGACGATAATTTCAGACTTGGGTTCGAACTTTAGAAGCAGTTTTTCCAGGTAGTATGGGCCCAAACTGGCTGAAATTTTGGAGTAGTCATAAGAATCGTAATCCAAATCGAATTCAGTCACAAACTCTCCATAAAGTTGTATTTTTAGAAAAATCATATTTTTTATGGACGCTAATTGCAGACTTGGGTTCGAACTTTAGAGGCAGTTTTCTCAGGTTCTATGGGACCAAACTGGCTGAAATTTTGGAAGAGTGATATGAATCGTAATCCAAATCGAATTCAGTCACAAAATCTCCATAAAGTTGTATTTTTAAAAAAATCATGATTTTTTTTGACGCTAATTTCAGATTTGGGTTCGAACTTTAGAATCAGTTTTCTCAGGTTCTATAGGACCAAACTGGCTGAAATTTTGGAATAGTGATAAGATTCGTAATCCAAATCGAATTCAGTCACAAACTCTCCATTCAGTTGTATTTTTAGAAACATCATCTTTTTTATGGAGGCTTATTTGAGACTTGGGTTCGAACTTTAGAAGCAGTTTTCTAAGGTTCTATGGGACCAAACTGGCTGAAATTTTGGAAGAGTGATATGAATCGTAATCCAAATCGAATTCAGTCACAAAATCTCCATAAAGTTGTATTTTTAGAAAAATCATGATTTTTATGGACGCTAATTTCAGACTTGGGTTCGAACTTTAGAAGCAGTTTTTCCAGGTAGTATGGGCCCAAACTGGCTGAAATTTTGGAGTAGTCATAAGAATCGTAATCCAAATCGAATTCAGTCACAAACTCTCCATAAAGTTGTATTTTTAGAAAAATCATATTTTTTATGGACGCTAATTGCAGACTTGGGTTCGAACTTTAGAGGCAGTTTTCTCAGGTTCTATGGGACCAAACTGGCTGAAATTTTGGAAGAGTGATATGAATCGTAATCCAAATCGAATTCAGTCACAAAATCTCCATAAAGTCGTATTTTTAGAAAAATCATGATTTTTTTGGACGCTAATTTGAGACTTGGGTTCGAACTTTAGAAGCAGTTTTCTCAGGTTCTATAGGACCAAACTGGCTGAAATTTTGGAATAGTGATAAGATTCTTAATCCAAATCGAATTCAGTCACAAACTCTCCATTCAGTTGTATTTTTAGAAAAATCATCTTTTTTATGGAGGCTTATTTGAAACTTGGGTTCGAACTTTAGAAGCAGTTTTCTAAGGTTCTATGGGACCAAACTGGCTGAAATTTTGGAAGAGTGATATGAATCGTAATCCAAATCGAATTCAGTCACAAAATCTCCATAAAGTTGTATTTTTAGAAAAATCATGATTTTTATGGACGATAATTTCAGACTTGGGTTCGAACTTTAGAAGCAGTTTTTCCAGGTAGTATGGGCCCAAACTGGCTGAAATTTTGGAGTAGTCATAAGAATCGTAATCCAAATCGAATTCAGTCACAAACTCTCCATAAAGTTGTATTTTTAGAAAAATCATATTTTTTATGGACGCTAATTGCAGACTTGGGTTCGAACTTTAGAGGCAGTTTTCTCAGGTTCTATGGGACCAAACTGGCTGAAATTTTGGAAGAGTGATATGAATCGTAATCCAAATCGAATTCAGTCACAAAATCTCCATAAAGTTGTATTTTTAGAAAAATCATGATTTTTATGGACGCTAATTTCAGACTTGGGTTCGAACTTTAGAAGCAGTTTTTCCAGGTAGTATGGGCCCAAACTGGCTGAAATTTTGGAGTAGTCATAAGAATCGTAATCCAAATCGAATTCAGTCACAAACTCTCCATAAAGTTGTATTTTTAGAAAAATCATATTTTTTATGGACGCTTATTGCAGACTTGGGTTCGAACTTTAGAGGCAGTTTTCTCAGGTTCTATGGGACCAAACTGGCTGAAATTTTGGAAGAGTGATATAAATCGTAATCCAAATCGAATTCAGTCACAAACTCTCCATTCAGTTGTATTTTTAGAAACATCATCTTTTTTATGGAGGCTTATTTGAGACTTGGGTTCGAACTTTAGAAGCAGTTTTCTAAGGTTCTATGGGACCAAACTGGCTGTAATTTTGGAAGAGTGATATGAATCGTAATCCAAATCGAATTCAGTCACAAAATCTCCATAAAGTTGTATTTTTAAAAAAATCATGATTTTTTTTGACGCTAATTTCAGATTTGGGTTCGAACTTTAGAATCAGTTTTCTCAGGTTCTATAGGACCAAACTGGCTGAAATTTTGGAATAGTGATAAGATTCGTAATCCAAATCGAATTCAGTCACAAACTCTCCATTCAGTTGTATTTTTAGAAACATCATCTTTTTTATGGAGGCTTATTTGAGACTTGGGTTCGAACTTTAGAAGCAGTTTTCTAAGGTTCTATGGGACCAAACTGGCTGAAATTTTGGAAGAGTGATATGAATCGTAATCCAAATCGAATTCAGTCACAAAATCTCCATAAAGTTGTATTTTTAGAAAAATCATGATTTTTATGGACGCTAATTTCAGACTTGGGTTCGAACTTTAGAAGCAGTTTTTCCAGGTAGTATGGGCCCAAACTGGCTGAAATTTTGGAGTAGTCATAAGAATCGTAATCCAAATCGAATTCAGTCACAACTTCTCCATAAAGTTGTATTTTTAGAAAAATCATATTTTTTATGGACGCTAATTGCAGACTTGGGTTCGAACTTTAGAGGCAGTTTTCTCAGGTTCTATGGGACCAAACTGGCTGAAATTTTGGAAGAGTGATATGAATCGTAATCCAAATCGAATTCAGTCACAAAATCTCCATAAAGTTGTATTTTTAGAAAAATCATGATTTTTATGGACGATAATTTCAGACTTGGGTTCGAACTTTAGAAGCAGTTTTTCCAGGTAGTATGGGCCCAAACTGGCTGAAATTTTGGAGTAGTCATAAGAATCGTAATCCAAATCGAATTCAGTCACAAACTCTCCATAAAGTTGTATTTTTAGAAAAATCATATTTTTTATGGACGCTAATTGCAGACTTGGGTTCGAACTTTAGAGGCAGTTTTCTCAGGTTCTATGGGACCAAACTGGCTGAAATTTTGGAAGAGTGATATGAATCGTAATCCAAATCGAATTCAGTCACAAAATCTCCATAAAGTTGTATTTTTAAAAAAATCATGATTTTTTTTGACGCTAATTTCAGATTTGGGTTCGAACTTTAGAATCAGTTTTCTCAGGTTCTATAGGACCAAACTGGCTGAAATTTTGGAATAGTGATAAGATTCGTAATCCAAATCGAATTCAGTCACAAACTCTCCATTCAGTTGTATTTTTAGAAACATCATCTTTTTTATGGAGGCTTATTTGAGACTTGGGTTCGAACTTTAGAAGCAGTTTTCTAAGGTTCTATGGGACCAAACTGGCTGAAATTTTGGAAGAGTGATATGAATCGTAATCCAAATCGAATTCAGTCACAAAATCTCCATAAAGTTGTATTTTTAGAAAAATCATGATTTTTATGGACGCTAATTTCAGACTTGGGTTCGAACTTTAGAAGCAGTTTTTCCAGGTAGTATGGGCCCAAACTGGCTGAAATTTTGGAGTAGTCATAAGAATCGTAATCCAAATCGAATTCAGTCACAAACTCTCCATAAAGTTGTATTTTTAGAAAAATCATATTTTTTATGGACGCTAATTGCAGACTTGGGTTCGAACTTTAGAGGCAGTTTTCTCAGGTTCTATGGGACCAAACTGGCTGAAATTTTGGAAGAGTGATATGAATCGTAATCCAAATCGAATTCAGTCACAAAATCTCCATAAAGTCGTATTTTTAGAAAAATCATGATTTTTTTGGACGCTAATTTGAGACTTGGGTTCGAACTTTAGAAGCAGTTTTCTCAGGTTCTATAGGACCAAACTGGCTGAAATTTTGGAATAGTGATAAGATTCTTAATCCAAATCGAATTCAGTCACAAACTCTCCATTCAGTTGTATTTTTAGAAAAATCATCTTTTTTATGGAGGCTTATTTGAAACTTGGGTTCGAACTTTAGAAGCAGTTTTCTAAGGTTCTATGGGACCAAACTGGCTGAAATTTTGGAAGAGTGATATGAATCGTAATCCAAATCGAATTCAGTCACAAAATCTCCATAAAGTTGTATTTTTAGAAAAATCATGATTTTTATGGACGATAATTTCAGACTTGGGTTCGAACTTTAGAAGCAGTTTTTCCAGGTAGTATGGGCCCAAACTGGCTGAAATTTTGGAGTAGTCATAAGAATCGTAATCCAAATCGAATTCAGTCACAAACTCTCCATAAAGTTGTATTTTTAGAAAAATCATATTTTTTATGGACGCTAATTGCAGACTTGGGTTCGAACTTTAGAGGCAGTTTTCTCAGGTTCTATGGGACCAAACTGGCTGAAATTTTGGAAGAGTGATATGAATCGTAATCCAAATCGAATTCAGTCACAAAATCTCCATAAAGTTGTATTTTTAGAAAAATCATGATTTTTATGGACGCTAATTTCAGACTTGGGTTCGAACTTTAGAAGCAGTTTTTCCAGGTAGTATGGGCCCAAACTGGCTGAAATTTTGGAGTAGTCATAAGAATCGTAATCCAAATCGAATTCAGTCACAAACTCTCCATAAAGTTGTATTTTTAGAAAAATCATATTTTTTATGGACGCTAATTGCAGACTTGGGTTCGAACTTTAGAGGCAGTTTTCTCAGGTTCTATGGGACCAAACTGGCTGAAATTTTGGAAGAGTGATATGAATCGTAATCCAAATCGAATTCAGTCACAAAATCTCCATAAAGTCGTATTTTTAGAAAAATCATGATTTTTTTGGACGCTTATTGCAGACTTGGGTTCGAACTTTAGAGGCAGTTTTCTCAGGTTCTATGGGACCAAACTGGCTGAAATTTTGGAAGAGTGATATGAATCGTAATCCAAATCGAATTCAGTCACAAACTCTCCATTCAGTTGTATCTTTAGAAACATCATCTTTTTTATGGAGGCTTATTTGAGACTTGGGTTCGAACTTTAGAAGCAGTTTTCTAAGGTTCTATGGGACCAAACTGGCTGTAATTTTGGAAGAGTGATATGAATCGTAATCCAAATCGAATTCAGTCACAAAATCTCCATAAAGTTGTATTTTTAAAAAAATCATGATTTTTTTTGACGCTAATTTCAGATTTGGGTTCGAACTTTAGAATCAGTTTTCTCAGGTTCTATAGGACCAAACTGGCTGAAATTTTGGAATAGTGATAAGATTCGTTATCCAAATCGAATTCAGTCACAAACTCTCCATTCAGTTGTATTTTTAGAAACATCATCTTTTTTATGGAGGCTTATTTGAGACTTGGGTTCGAACTTTAGAAGCAGTTTTCTAAGGTTCTATGGGACCAAACTGGCTGAAATTTTGGAAGAGTGATATGAATCGTAATCCAAATCGAATTCAGTCACAAAATCTCCATAAAGTTGTATTTTTAGAAAAATCATGATTTTTATGGACGCTAATTTCAGACTTGGGTTCGAACTTTAGAAGCAGTTTTTCCAGGTAGTATGGGCCCAAACTGGCTGAAATTTTGGAGTAGTCATAAGAATCGTAATCCAAATCGAATTCAGTCACAAACTCTCCATAAAGTTGTATTTTTAGAAAAATCATATTTTTTATGGACGCTAATTGCAGACTTGGGTTCGAACTTTAGAGGCAGTTTTCTCAGGTTCTATGGGACCAAACTGGCTGAAATTTTGGAAGAGTGATATGAATCGTAATCCAAATCGAATTCAGTCACAAAATCTCCATAAAGTCGTATTTTTAGAAAAATCATGATTTTTTTGGACGCTAATTTGAGACTTGGGTTCGAACTTTAGAAGCAGTTTTCTCAGGTTCTATAGGACCAAACTGGCTGAAATTTTGGAATAGTGATAAGATTCTTAATCCAAATCGAATTCAGTCACAAACTCTCCATTCAGTTGTATTTTTAGAAAAATCATCTTTTTTATGGAGGCTTATTTGAGACTTGGGTTCGAACTTTAGAAGCAGTTTTCTAAGGTTCTATGGGACCAAACTGGCTGAAATTTTGGAAGAGTGATATGAATCGTAATCCAAATCGAATTCAGTCACAAAATCTCCATAAAGTTGTATTTTTAGAAAAATCATGATTTTTATGGACGCTAATTTCAGACTTGGGTTCGAACTTTAGAAGCAGTTTTTCCAGGTAGTATGGGCCCAAACTGGCTGAAATTTTGGAAGAGTGATATGAATCGTAATCCAAATCGAATTCAGTCACAAAATCTCCATAAAGTCGTATTTTTAGAAAAATCATGATTTTTTTGGACGCTAATTTGAGACTTGGGTTCGAACTTTAGAAGCAGTTTTCTCAGGTTCTATACGACCAAACTGGCTGAAATTTCGGAATAGTGATAAGATTCGTTATCCAAATCGAATTCAGTCACAAAATCTCCATAAAGTTGTATTTTTAGAAAAATCATGATTTTTATGGACGCTAATTTCAGACTTGGGTTCGAACTTTAGAAGCAGTTTTTCCAGGTAGTATGGGCCCAAACTGGCTGAAATTTTGGAGTAGTCATAAGAATCGTAATCCAAATCGAATTCAGTCACAAACTCTCCATAAAGTTGTATTTTTAGAAAAATCATATTTTTTATGGACGCTTATTGCAGACTTGGGTTCGAACTTTAGAGGCAGTTTTCTCAGGTTCTATGGGACCAAACTGGCTGAAATTTTGGAAGAGTGATATAAATCGTAATCCAAATCGAATTCAGTCACAAACTCTCCATTCAGTTGTATTTTTAGAAACATCATCTTTTTTATGGAGGCTTATTTGAGACTTGGGTTCGAACTTTAGAAGCAGTTTTCTAAGGTTCTATGGGACCAAACTGGCTGTAATTTTGGAAGAGTGATATGAATCGTAATCCAAATCGAATTCAGTCACAAAATCTCCATAAAGTTGTATTTTTAAAAAAATCATGATTTTTTTTGACGCTAATTTCAGATTTGGGTTCGAACTTTAGAATCAGTTTTCTCAGGTTCTATAGGACCAAACTGGCTGAAATTTTGGAATAGTGATAAGATTCGTAATCCAAATCGAATTCAGTCACAAACTCTCCATTCAGTTGTATTTTTAGAAACATCATCTTTTTTATGGAGGCTTATTTGAGACTTGGGTTCGAACTTTAGAAGCAGTTTTCTAAGGTTCTATGGGACCAAACTGGCTGAAATTTTGGAAGAGTGATATGAATCGTAATCCAAATCGAATTCAGTCACAAAATCTCCATAAAGTTGTATTTTTAGAAAAATCATGATTTTTATGGACGCTAATTTCAGACTTGGGTTCGAACTTTAGAAGCAGTTTTTCCAGGTAGTATGGGCCCAAACTGGCTGAAATTTTGGAGTAGTCATAAGAATCGTAATCCAAATCGAATTCAGTCACAACTTCTCCATAAAGTTGTATTTTTAGAAAAATCATATTTTTTATGGACGCTAATTGCAGACTTGGGTTCGAACTTTAGAGGCAGTTTTCTCAGGTTCTATGGGACCAAACTGGCTGAAATTTTGGAAGAGTGATATGAATCGTAATCCAAATCGAATTCAGTCACAAAATCTCCATAAAGTTGTATTTTTAGAAAAATCATGATTTTTATGGACGATAATTTCAGACTTGGGTTCGAACTTTAGAAGCAGTTTTTCCAGGTAGTATGGGCCCAAACTGGCTGAAATTTTGGAGTAGTCATAAGAATCGTAATCCAAATCGAATTCAGTCACAAACTCTCCATAAAGTTGTATTTTTAGAAAAATCATATTTTTTATGGACGCTAATTGCAGACTTGGGTTCGAACTTTAGAGGCAGTTTTCTCAGGTTCTATGGGACCAAACTGGCTGAAATTTTGGAAGAGTGATATGAATCGTAATCCAAATCGAATTCAGTCACAAAATCTCCATAAAGTTGTATTTTTAAAAAAATCATGATTTTTTTTGACGCTAATTTCAGATTTGGGTTCGAACTTTAGAATCAGTTTTCTCAGGTTCTATAGGACCAAACTGGCTGAAATTTTGGAATAGTGATAAGATTCGTAATCCAAATCGAATTCAGTCACAAACTCTCCATTCAGTTGTATTTTTAGAAACATCATCTTTTTTATGGAGGCTTATTTGAGACTTGGGTTCGAACTTTAGAAGCAGTTTTCTAAGGTTCTATGGGACCAAACTGGCTGAAATTTTGGAAGAGTGATATGAATCGTAATCCAAATCGAATTCAGTCACAAAATCTCCATAAAGTTGTATTTTTAGAAAAATCATGATTTTTATGGACGCTAATTTCAGACTTGGGTTCGAACTTTAGAAGCAGTTTTTCCAGGTAGTATGGGCCCAAACTGGCTGAAATTTTGGAGTAGTCATAAGAATCGTAATCCAAATCGAATTCAGTCACAAACTCTCCATAAAGTTGTATTTTTAGAAAAATCATATTTTTTATGGACGCTAATTGCAGACTTGGGTTCGAACTTTAGAGGCAGTTTTCTCAGGTTCTATGGGACCAAACTGGCTGAAATTTTGGAAGAGTGATATGAATCGTAATCCAAATCGAATTCAGTCACAAAATCTCCATAAAGTCGTATTTTTAGAAAAATCATGATTTTTTTGGACGCTAATTTGAGACTTGGGTTCGAACTTTAGAAGCAGTTTTCTCAGGTTCTATAGGACCAAACTGGCTGAAATTTTGGAATAGTGATAAGATTCTTAATCCAAATCGAATTCAGTCACAAACTCTCCATTCAGTTGTATTTTTAGAAAAATCATCTTTTTTATGGAGGCTTATTTGAAACTTGGGTTCGAACTTTAGAAGCAGTTTTCTAAGGTTCTATGGGACCAAACTGGCTGAAATTTTGGAAGAGTGATATGAATCGTAATCCAAATCGAATTCAGTCACAAAATCTCCATAAAGTTGTATTTTTAGAAAAATCATGATTTTTATGGACGATAATTTCAGACTTGGGTTCGAACTTTAGAAGCAGTTTTTCCAGGTAGTATGGGCCCAAACTGGCTGAAATTTTGGAGTAGTCATAAGAATCGTAATCCAAATCGAATTCAGTCACAAACTCTCCATAAAGTTGTATTTTTAGAAAAATCATATTTTTTATGGACGCTAATTGCAGACTTGGGTTCGAACTTTAGAGGCAGTTTTCTCAGGTTCTATGGGACCAAACTGGCTGAAATTTTGGAAGAGTGATATGAATCGTAATCCAAATCGAATTCAGTCACAAAATCTCCATAAAGTTGTATTTTTAGAAAAATCATGATTTTTATGGACGCTAATTTCAGACTTGGGTTCGAACTTTAGAAGCAGTTTTTCCAGGTAGTATGGGCCCAAACTGGCTGAAATTTTGGAGTAGTCATAAGAATCGTAATCCAAATCGAATTCAGTCACAAACTCTCCATAAAGTTGTATTTTTAGAAAAATCATATTTTTTATGGACGCTAATTGCAGACTTGGGTTCGAACTTTAGAGGCAGTTTTCTCAGGTTCTATGGGACCAAACTGGCTGAAATTTTGGAAGAGTGATATGAATCGTAATCCAAATCGAATTCAGTCACAAAATCTCCATAAAGTCGTATTTTTAGAAAAATCATGATTTTTTTGGACGCTTATTGCAGACTTGGGTTCGAACTTTAGAGGCAGTTTTCTCAGGTTCTATGGGACCAAACTGGCTGAAATTTTGGAAGAGTGATATGAATCGTAATCCAAATCGAATTCAGTCACAAACTCTCCATTCAGTTGTATCTTTAGAAACATCATCTTTTTTATGGAGGCTTATTTGAGACTTGGGTTCGAACTTTAGAAGCAGTTTTCTAAGGTTCTATGGGACCAAACTGGCTGTAATTTTGGAAGAGTGATATGAATCGTAATCCAAATCGAATTCAGTCACAAAATCTCCATAAAGTTGTATTTTTAAAAAAATCATGATTTTTTTTGACGCTAATTTCAGATTTGGGTTCGAACTTTAGAATCAGTTTTCTCAGGTTCTATAGGACCAAACTGGCTGAAATTTTGGAATAGTGATAAGATTCGTTATCCAAATCGAATTCAGTCACAAACTCTCCATTCAGTTGTATTTTTAGAAACATCATCTTTTTTATGGAGGCTTATTTGAGACTTGGGTTCGAACTTTAGAAGCAGTTTTCTAAGGTTCTATGGGACCAAACTGGCTGAAATTTTGGAAGAGTGATATGAATCGTAATCCAAATCGAATTCAGTCACAAAATCTCCATAAAGTTGTATTTTTAGAAAAATCATGATTTTTATGGACGCTAATTTCAGACTTGGGTTCGAACTTTAGAAGCAGTTTTTCCAGGTAGTATGGGCCCAAACTGGCTGAAATTTTGGAGTAGTCATAAGAATCGTAATCCAAATCGAATTCAGTCACAAACTCTCCATAAAGTTGTATTTTTAGAAAAATCATATTTTTTATGGACGCTAATTGCAGACTTGGGTTCGAACTTTAGAGGCAGTTTTCTCAGGTTCTATGGGACCAAACTGGCTGAAATTTTGGAAGAGTGATATGAATCGTAATCCAAATCGAATTCAGTCACAAAATCTCCATAAAGTCGTATTTTTAGAAAAATCATGATTTTTTTGGACGCTAATTTGAGACTTGGGTTCGAACTTTAGAAGCAGTTTTCTCAGGTTCTATAGGACCAAACTGGCTGAAATTTTGGAATAGTGATAAGATTCTTAATCCAAATCGAATTCAGTCACAAACTCTCCATTCAGTTGTATTTTTAGAAAAATCATCTTTTTTATGGAGGCTTATTTGAGACTTGGGTTCGAACTTTAGAAGCAGTTTTCTAAGGTTCTATGGGACCAAACTGGCTGAAATTTTGGAAGAGTGATATGAATCGTAATCCAAATCGAATTCAGTCACAAAATCTCCATAAAGTTGTATTTTTAGAAAAATCATGATTTTTATGGACGCTAATTTCAGACTTGGGTTCGAACTTTAGAAGCAGTTTTTCCAGGTAGTATGGGCCCAAACTGGCTGAAATTTTGGAAGAGTGATATGAATCGTAATCCAAATCGAATTCAGTCACAAAATCTCCATAAAGTCGTATTTTTAGAAAAATCATGATTTTTTTGGACGCTAATTTGAGACTTGGGTTCGAACTTTAGAAGCAGTTTTCTCAGGTTCTATACGACCAAACTGGCTGAAATTTCGGAATAGTGATAAGATTCGTTATCCAAATCGAATTCAGTCACAAAATCTCCATAAAGTTGTATTTTTAGAAAAATCATGATTTTTATGGACGCTAATTTCAGACTTGGGTTCGAACTTTAGAAGCAGTTTTTCCAGGTAGTATGGGCCCAAACTGGCTGAGATTTTGGAGTAGTCATAAGAATCGTAATCCAAATCGAATTCAGTCACAAACTCTCCATAAAGTTGTATTTTGAGAAAAATCATATTTTTTATGGACGCTAATTGCAGACTTGGGTTCGAACTTTAGAGGCAGTTTTCTCAGGTTCTATGGGACCAAACTGGCTGAAATTTTGGAAGAGTGATATGAATCGTAATCCAAATCGAATTCAGTCACAAAATCTGCATAAAGTCGTATTTTTAGAAAAATCATGATTTTTTTGGACGCTAATTTGAGACTTGGGTTCGAACTTTAGAAGCAGTTTTCTCAGGTTCTATACGACCAAACTGGCTGAAATTTCGGAATAGTGATAAGATTCGTTATCCAAATCGAATTCAGTCACAAAATCTCCATAAAGTTGTATTTTTAGAAAAATCATGATTTTTATGGACGCTAATTTCAGACTTGGGTTCGAACTTTAGAAGCAGTTTTTCCAGGTAGTATGGGCCCAAACTGGCTGAGATTTTGGAGTAGTCATAAGAATCGTAATCCAAATCGAATTCAGTCACAAACTCTCCATAAAGTTGTATTTTGAGAAAAATCATATTTTTTATGGACGCTAATTGCAGACTTGGGTTCGAACTTTAGAGGCAGTTTTCTCAGGTTCTATGGGACCAAACTGGCTGAAATTTTGGAAGAGTGATATGAATCGTAATCCAAATCGAATTCAGTCACAAAATCTCCATAAAGTCGTATTTTTAGAAAAATCATGATTTTTTTGGACGCTAATTTGAGACTTGGGTTCGAACTTTAGAAGCAGTTTTCTCAGATTCTATAGGACCAAACTGGCTGAAATTTCGGAATAGTGATAAGAATCGTTATCCAAATCGAATTCAGTCACAAAATCTCCATAAAGTTGTATTTTTAGAAAAATCATGATTTTTATGGACGCTAATTTCAGACTTGTGTTCGAACTTTAGAAGCAGTTTTTCCAGGTAGTATGGGACCAAACTGGCTGAAATTTTGGAGTAGACATAAGAATCGTAATCCAAATCGAATTCAGTCACAAAATCTCCATAAAGTTGTATTTTTAGAAAAATCATGATTTTTATGGACGCTTATTTAAGACTTGGGTTTGGACTTAAGAATCAGTTTTCTCAAGTTCTATAGGACCTAACTGGCTGTAATTTTGGAAAAGTGATAAGAATCGCAATCCAAATCGAATTCAGTCACAAAATCTCCATAAAGTTGTATTTTTAGAAAAATCATGATTTTTATGGACGCTAATTTCAGACTTGGGTTCGAACTTTAGAAGCAGTTTTTCCAGGTAGTATGGGACCAAACTGGCTGAAATTTTGGAGTAGTCATAAGAATCGTAATCCAAATCGAATTCAGTCACAAAATCTCCATATAGTTGTATTTTTAGAAAAATCATCTTTTTTATGGAGGCTTATTTGAGACTTGGGTTCGAACTTTAGAAGCAGTTTTCTAAGGTTCTATGGGACCTCACCGGCTGAAATTTCGGAATAAAGATAAGAATCGTTATCCAAATCGAATTCAGTCACAAAATCTCCATAAAGTTGTATTTTTAGAAAAATCATGATTTTTATGGACGCTAATTGCAGACTTGGGTTCGAACTTTAGAATCAGTTTTTTCAGGTTCTATAGGACCAAACTGGCTGAAATTTTGGAATAGTGATAAGATTCGTAATCCAAATCGAATTCAGTCACAAACTCTCCATTCAGTTGTATTTTTAGAAAAATCATCTTTTTTATGGAGGCTTATTTGAGACTTGGGTTCGAACTTTAGAAGCAGTTTTCTAAGGTTCTATGGGACCAAACTGGCTGAAATTTTGGAGTAGTCATAAGAATCGTAATCCAAATCGAATTCAGTCACAAAATCTCCATAAAGTAGTATTTTTAGAAAAATCATTATTTTTATGGACGCTTATTTCAGACTTGGGTTTGGACTTAAGAATCAGTTTTCTCAAGTTCTATAGGACCTAACTGGCTGTTATTTTGGAAAAGTGATAAGAATCGCAATCCAAATCGAATTCAGTCACAAAATCTCCATAAAGTTGTATTTTTAGAAAAATCATGATTTTTATGGACGCTAATTTCAGACTTGTGTTCGAACTTTAGAAGCAGTTTTTCCAGGTAGTATGGGACCAAACTGGCTGAAATTTTGGAGTAGTCATAAGAATCGTAATCCAAATCGAATTCAGTCACAAAATCTCCATAAAGTAGTATTTTTAGAAAAATCATGATTTTTATGGACGCTTATTTCAGACTTGGGTTTGGACTTAAGAATCAGTTTTCTCAAGTTCTATAGGACCTAACTGGCTGTTATTTTGGAAAAGTGATAAGAATCGCAATCCAAATCGAATTCAGTCACAAAATCTCCATAAAGTTGTATTTTTAGAAAAATCATGATTTTTATGGACGCTAATTTCAGACTTGGGTTCGAACTTTAGAAGCAGTTTTTCCAGGTAGTATGGGACCAAACTGGCTGAAATTTTGGAGTAGTCATAAGAATCGTAATCCAAATCGAATTCAGTCACAAAATCTCCATATAGTTGTATTTTTAGAAAAATCATCTTTTTTATGGAGGCTTATTTAAGACTTGGGTTCGAACTTTAGAAGCAGTTTTCTAAGGTTCTATGGGACCTCACCGGCTGAAATTTCGGAATAGTGATAAGAATCGTTATCCAAATCGAATTCAGTCACAAAATCTCCATAAAGTTGTATTTTTAGAAAAATCATGATTATTATGGACGCTAATTTCAGACTTGGGTTCGAACTTTAGAAGCAGTTTTTCCAGGTAGTATGGGCCCAAACTGGCTGAAATTTTGGAGTAGTCATAAGAATCGTAATCCAAATCGAATTCAGTCACAAACTCTCCATAAAGTTGTATTTTTAGAAAAATCATATTTTTTATGGACGTGTGGGGACTACTTTAACTCGTCCCACATATGATAACACTAAATAATTACTCCGCCGTCTGAAGCCCCGGGAGAGCCAAGCGCGGACGGGAACGCAACTCTCTGCCATTCTAGTTTCAACTTTCGACCAAACCACCACTCTCTACTACCACCGTCTCTGCGTTCACTTAACTTGTAAATTCATTCTCGCAAATAAATTCAACAAAGATCGCAGACCTTTATCTTTCAATCATCAGAATTCCTTGAACACAGATTTACGATACCGGCAGCCATCGTAAATTACATTTTATCCTGCCATACTGGTGATCCCGACTTTACACTGCCATACTGGTGATCCCGACGTTCACGCTGCCATACTGGTGACCCTCGACATTTCTGGTGATAATAATTTTTAGTGGACACGGTAGGTCGATCGTTGAAGCTGGAATCCTGGACAATCGAGTAAGTAACTTCCAATCTCATTACTTACAAAATCATTTTCAACATTTTCAAGTCCAGTATATTTATTAGAGTCTGATTGTCGAATTATAAAGCACATTTCAAAAAAAAACATTATTGTCCCACAAATTCTGATACTTAAGTATATCAAATATACCCACTAATCTGTACCAAAAAAACTCGTATATTCGAATAGTATAGTGCCAAAAAATCTCAATTTCAGTGAAACACCGCACCAGCAGCTGCAGACCAAGCATCAAATTCACCGCAGAACGCAACAATCTCTGCAGACCAACATCAATTTCATCGCAGATCAAGGATCTACCGGATTTACTACGCAGGCAGAACTTCAGTTCCGGACCTCGTAACATCCGCCTCAAAATCAATGCCCAGTAATCAACACCAAGTAACGAACCATAATTAATCCTACATACAGTGATTTTACAGTTAAATTTCCGAAAACGAACATTCTAAAATAACTTTTAAAAAAAAATTTTTTGCAAGTGTACAATATTGTTACATGTTTATTAAATTAAGTGACCAGACAAGTTGAACTCGTCACAGTACATTCACATTATTTACATTGTATGCACTCTAGATTAAGGGATTTTTGAAATTTCCGGATACCATCAATCTAACATTTTTGAATTTTTAAATTTTTTTTCAAAACCTAAATTTACTGTCGTCATTGCTTTTGTTTCCTTGCTATTTTTACACATACATCTGCCTATTTTATACTGCCTATTGCTTGCCGTATTATCAACACAATATGTCATTCGAGAATAACCAGACATCGAACGAAATCCACGGTAATAATTCCACAATGGACACAACAATAAACTCTGTCTCGGTTAAACTACTCGCGTGCTGGCGCGACAACATTGCACTTTGGTTCGCACAAGCTGAAAGCCAATTTTCTAACTCAAGACTAAAGGATGACCTCACCAAGTACAACATTATTGTTGCCGCTTTGGATATGGAGACCCTCAGGACCGTAAGCGACATCGTCATCAATCCTCCTGCAGCAGACAAGTACACTCATCTCAAATCAGCACTCATCGAGAGATTACAAGATTCTGAAGAAAAGCGACTCACTCGTCTTCTAACCGGACTTCAGCTCGAGGACAGGAAGCCTTCTGGACTGCTTCGACTCATCCATGAACTCGCTGGTCCCGGGCTATCAGAGAGCCCAATCGTACGCGTACTTTGGCTACAAAGACTCCCGCAACACATTCAGGCCATTCTTACCGCACTACCCGACGACAATCTGTTACAACTAGCATCTGCAGCAGATAAAATCTCGGAAGTTTATCAAAAATCTGAATGTGAAACTATGGACAATAAACATTATAATGGCATCCCGAACTCGAATCCAAACATCAGTGCTATATTACAAAATTTACAAGAACAAATTTCGGCACTCACTCTAGAAGTCAGTCGACTTAAAACAACTCGGAGAGATGATCATGGACAGGCAAACATTAATTTCGAAAACCGAAATCCCAGCACCCGCCGCGAATGGCGTCATCCATCGACATCATACCCAAATTCCGCGCACCGACCTCGTTCTAGGTCACGCGGTAGCCAGTTAAACACCAATAACACGACACTCGGCTACTGCAGTTACCATGCAAAATTCGGTAACAAATCATATAATTGCACCAAACCATGTACCTTTATTAATAATAAGTCAAGAAACTACAATGGAAAACCCGCAGTAGAGACGTGCGATTTTCCTCAAAAAACTTGTCGTCTCTTCATTCACGAACTCGTGACGCGACAGAAATTTTTAATTGACACTGGTGCTGACGTATCTGTTCTCCCAAGATCATGCGGGAACACGAACAATACGGTCACCACAGATACATGCCCCACCACATTATACAGTGCTAGTGGGAAACATATAAAAACATACGGTACAAAAACCATAAATCTCCAATTTGGCCTCCGCCGCGATATGAAGTGGAAGTTCATCATCGCAGACGTCTCGAAAGCCATTTTAGGAGCAGATTTCTTACACTTCTTCAACTTAAGCGTCAACTTGAAGAAAAGAACCCTAACGGACCAGTCAACAGGATTGCAGATTAGAGGAGCTTCGCTGCAAGGACCCTCATCTGGCATTTCAACGCTGTCTTCAAGTCAAAAATACCGGGACATCCTACAAAAATACCCAACACTGACTCGACCCAACATCAAGAGTCAAGACGTTCCGAGTCACAACGTCACTCACGTCATAGAAACCAAGGGACCGCCGGTAACTGAACGAGCCCGCAGGATGGCACCAGCACTGCTTGAAGCCGCAAAGAAGGAATTTAAATTTATGATGGAGCAAGGGATTTGCAGGCCATCCAAAAGTAGCTGGGCGAGCCCACTACACATGGTGAAAAAATCCAACGGGGAATGGCGTCCTTGCGGCGATTATAGGCGTTTAAACGCAATAACAACGCCAGACAAATTTCCGATACCACAGCTCCACGACTTCGCTCACAAATTAAATAAGGCAAAAATATTCTCTACAATTGACCTAGTGCGCGCCTACAATCAAATCCCAGTCGACGAGGCGGACATACCGAAAACCGCAATAATAACACCGTTTGGCTTATACGAATTTACATCGATGCAGTTTGGACTATCTAACGCAGCCCAAACCTTCCAAAGATTTATGCACGCTGTAACAAGAGATTTAGAATCATGTTTCGTGTATATAGATGACATTTTAATTGTATCAGAAAACGAGCAAGAACACCTAAAACATTTAGATGCCCTTTTCCAACGCCTCACAGAAAACAACCTGATAATAAACCTCAACAAATGCAAATTTGGTCTACCAGCCGTTGATTTTCTAGGACACACAATATCACCGGACGGTATCACTCCCATCAAGGAGAAGGTGAAAACGATTGAAGATTTTCCACTTCCCAAAACAATGCAAGGTTTAAGACGTTTTCTTGGAATGTTGAACTACTACAGGAGATTTTTGAAGAACTCAATCAGCACCCAGATTAAACTCTTCAACTTCACAGCAGGCTACAGGAAAAATGACAAAAGAACCCTCACTTGGACTCCGGAATTGACAGCTGCGTTTGAGGAATGCAAAAATCAGCTGGCAAACGCCACCCTCCTCGCGCATCCGGATCCTCAGGCGAGAATCGCCATAATGGTCGACGCGTCTGATTTGGCAATCGGCGCATCCCTCCAACAGTTCAAAGGTGATGCATGGCAACCTTTAGGATTTTTCTCCCGTAAATTTACACCCGCTCAATGTAAATATAGCACGTTCGACCGGGAGTTAACAGCATTATTCGAAGCAATCAAATATTTTAGAAATGAAATAGAGGGTAGAAATTTCACAGTCTACACGGATCACAAACCGATTACGTTTGCGTTCAGCAAGAAACGCGCTTCAAGCTCACCGCGACAAGAAAGACAACTAGATTTCATTTCACAGTTCACCACCGACGTTAAACACATCTCCGGTCATCTCAACACCGTAGCAGATACGCTGTCTCGAATAGAAGAGATAAACAGCCCCTCTGCTATTGATTACAGACGTATGGGGATAGAGCAGAGTCACGACGACGATCTTATTAAGGCGCATGAGGACTCCTCCCTTGTCTTGCGGAAGATGATAATTCCCGACACGGACGAATTATTATGGTGCGACATCTCCACTGGTCGTGTGAGACCTTTTGTTCCTCGAGACATGAGAGAACAAGTAATAGCCAACGTACACAACGTATGCCACCCAGGCGCCTCCGGCACCTCCAACAGCATACGTCAGAGATTCGTCTGGCCCAAGATGGCAAAGGAAATCAAAACCTTCGTCAAACAGTGTGTGGCTTGCCAGAAAGCCAAAGTATCACGACACACAACTGCACCCACAGCGACATTTATCCTGCCCGAGGATCGATTCAGAAACGTCCACATTGACTTGGTCGGCCCTCTACCAGCTTGCAATGAGTACAAATACCTCCTAACAATGATCGACAGGTACACTCGCTGGCCAGAAGCAGTGCCATTAAAAGATATGTCCGCAGAAAACGTAGCTACAGCCTTAATGTCACAATGGATAGCTCGACACGGCGTTCCAGACACAATCACCACAGACCAAGGACGACAATTTGAATCCTGTCTTTTCAGGAGCCTTACTCAAAAATTCGGTATCAAACATAACCGAACCACCGCCTACCACCCGCAATCTAACGGAATTATTGAAAGGTGGCACAGGACCCTTAAAGCATCTCTGATGGCGCGTGATAACTCGGACTGGTTGGAAAATCTCCCGATCATCCTACTCGGTTTGAGATCAACAGTCCGCGAAGACATAAAATGCTCACCCGCCGAAATCACGTACGGAAGAACACTTAGGCTACCATCTGAATTCTTCACCACAACCCACCGCGAAGAACCCGACACCTACGTCGGACGCCTACAAAAAAGGTTTAATGAGATGAAACCCACTCCCGCTAGTAACCACAGCGCTGGAAAATTTTTCATCCACAAGGATTTACCGCATTCATCACACGTTTTTCTACGCACCGACGCCGTAAGGAAACCACTTCAAAACCCCTACGAAGGACCTTTTGAAGTCAAAGAACGTGACGATAAAACTTATGTTATCATGGTCAACGGTAAACCAAAAAGAGTCTCAATAGATCGACTGAAACCTGCATTCTTTCAAAGCACAGAAGAAATTCCATCAAGAGGAACCGTCACACAGCCTCTAATAACAAAAATGACAACTCGATCCGGAAGACATGTTCACTTCCCGGACAGATATCAAGCGCAGTAATAATTTGGCAATATCATAAGGCACAGTAATTAGCAAAAAAAAAACTAACCAGAAACCTTAGATTGACGTATCCATAAATTTCATAAATTAATTGTAACTATCATATCGCAAATGTCAGACAATCTAATAAATTACTGTTACTAAAACAAACAAAAAAACAATAAAATTTACTATCAATAATACGCATATATAAGCATCCTACAATAAAATCTTTATTATGTAAATATTCACAATACTATGTACCTACTACGTCAAAAGTGCATTAATAAAAACAACAATAGAACTGTCATAACAAGCTATTTTAAATCATCGTAAACAATCATAGTATACACAGGTAGCTCACTACTACGCTAAGTACATTGCGACTAGCGCTCGCCGTTTATCAACAATTATGTTTACCTGTATATCATTTATGTACCTATTTACTACGGCGAATAAAAATTCGTACGGCCACAGCTACTATGCAACGGCGACATGGAGCCACTATTATTATTACTTTCCTGTCGCTAACCGAGCGCAATATTATCACAACATTATGTACCTTAGATTATAAATGGACTTGTGTTTTTATAAATTATGATTGACATTGTAAAATATTCATTGTTGTTATTATGTACTATATGTTACTATTGTATCGCGTAGAGACGCTGGTGGGGAGGTATGTGGGGACTACTTTAACTCGTCCCACATATGATAACACTAAATAATTACTCCGCCGTCTGAAGCCCCGGGAGAGCCAAGCGCGGACGGGAACGCAACTCTCTGCCATTCTAGTTTCAACTTTCGACCAAACCACCACTCTCTACTACCACCGTCTCTGCGTTCACTTAACTTGTAAATTCATTCTCGCAAATAAATTCAACAAAGATCGCAGACCTTTATCTTTCAATCATCAGAATTCCTTGAACACAGATTTACGATACCGGCAGCCATCGTAAATTACATTTTATCCTGCCATACTGGTGATCCCGACTTTACACTGCCATACTGGTGATCCCGACGTTCACGCTGCCATAGACGCTAATTGCAGACTTGGGTTCGAACTTTAGAGGCAGTTTTCTCAGGTTCTATGGGACCAAACTGGCTGAAATTTTGGAAGAGTGATATGAATCGTAATCCAAATCGAATTCAGTCACAAAATCTCCATAAAGTCGTATTTTTAGAAAAATCATGATTTTTTTGGACGCTCATTTCAGACTTGGGTTCGAACTTTAGAATCAGTTTTCTCAGGTTCTATAGGACCAAACTGGCTGAAATTTTGGAATAGTGATAAGATTCGTAATCCAAATCGAATTCAGTCACAAAATCTCCATAAAGTTCTATTTTTAGAAAAATCATCTTTTTTATGGAGGCTTATTTGAGACTTGGGTTAGAACATTAGAAGCAGTTTTCTAAGGTTCTATGGGACCTAACCGGCTGAAATTTTGGAATAGTGATAAGAATCGTTATCCAAATCGAATTCAGTCACAAAATCTCCATAAAGTTGTATTTTTAGAAAAATCATGATTTTTATGGACGCTAATTGCAGACTTGGGTTCGAACTTTAGAAGCAGTTTTCTCAGGTTCTATGGAACCAAACTGGCTGAAATTTTGGAAGAGTGATATGAATCGTAATCCAAATCGAATTCAGTCACAAAATCTCCATAAAGTTGTATTTTTAGAAAAATCATGATTTTTATGGACGCTAATTTCAGACTTGGGTTCGAACTTTAGAAGCAGTTTTCTCAGGTTCTATAGGACCAAACTGGCTGAAATTTTGGAAAAGTCATAAGAATCGCAATCCAAATCGAATTCAGTCACAAAATCTGCATAAAGTTGTATTTTTAGAAAAATCATGATTTTTATGGACGCTAATTTCAGACTTGTGTTCGAACTTTATAAGCAGTTTTTCCTGGTAGTATGTGACCAAACTGGCTGAAATTTTGGAGTAGTCATAAGAATCGTAATCCAAATCGAATTCAGTCACAAAATCTCCATAAAGTTGTATTTTTAGAAAAATCATGATTTTTATGGACGCTTATTTCAGACTTGGGTTTGGACTTAAGAATCAGTTTTCTCAAGTTCTATAGGACCGAACTGGCTGAAATTTTGGAATAGTGATATGAATCGTAATCCAAATCGAATTCAGTCACAAACTCTCCATAAAGTTGTATTTTTAGAAAAATCATCTTTTTTATGGAAGCTTATTTGAGACTTGGGTTCGAACTTTAGAAGCAGTTTTCTAAGGTTCTATGGGACCAAACTGGCTGAAATTTCGGAAAAGTGATAAGAATCGCAATCCAAATCGAATTCAGTCACAAAATCTCCATTAAGTTGTATTTTTAGAAAAATCATGATTTTTATGGACGCTAATTTCAGACTTGGGTTCGATTTTTAGAAGCAGTTTTTCCAGGTAGTATGGGACCAAACTGGCTGAAATTTTGGAGTAGTCATAAGAATCGTAATCCAAATCGAATTCAGTCACAAAATCTCCATATAGTTGTATTTTTAGAAAAATCATCTTTTTTATGGAGGCTAATTTGAGACTTTGGTTCGAACTTTAGAAGCAGTTTTCTAAGGTTCTATCGGACCAAACTGGCTGAAATTTTGGAAGAGTGATATGAATCGTAATCCAAATCGAATTCAGTCACAAAATCTCCATAAAGTTGTATTTTTAGAAAAATCATGATTTTTATGGACGCTAATTTCAGACTTGGGTTCGAACTTTAGAAGCAGTTTTCTCAGGTTCTATAGGACAAAACTGGCTGAAATTTTGGAAGAGTTATATGAATCGTAATCAAAATCGAATTCATTCACAAAATCTCCATTAAGCTGTATTTTTAGAAAAATCATCTTTTTTATGGAGGCTAATTTGAGACTTGGGTTCGAACTTTAGAAGCAGTTTTCTCAGGTTCTATGGGACCAAACTGGCTGAAATTTTGGAACAGTGATAAGCATCGTAATCCAAATCGAATTCAGTCACAAAATCTCCATAAAGTAGTATTTTTAGAAAAATCATGATTTTTATGGACGCTTATTTCAGACTTGGGTTTGGACTTAAGAATCAGTTTTCTCAGGTTCTATGGGACCAAACTGGCTGAAATTTTGGATTAGTGATAAGAATCGTAATCCAAATCGAATTCAATCACAAAATCTCCATTAAGTTGTATTTTTAGAAAAATCATGATTTTTATGGACGCTAATTTCAGACTTGGGTTCGATTTTTAGAAGCAGTTTTTCCAGGTAGTATGGGACCAAACTGGCTGAAATTTTGGAGTAGTCATAAGAATCGTAATCCAAATCGAATTCAGTCACAAAATCTCCATATAGTTGTATTTTTAGAAAAATCATCTTTTTTATGGAGGCTAATTTGAGACTTTGGTTCGAACTTTAGAAGCAGTTTTCTAAGGTTCTATGGGACCAAACTGGCTGAAATTTCGGAAAAGTGATAAGAATCGCAATCCAAATCGAATTCAGTCACAAAATCTCCATTAAGTTGTATTTTTAGAAAAATCATGATTTTTATGGACGCTAATTTCAGACTTGGGTTCGATTTTTAGAAGCAGTTTTTCCAGGTAGTATGGGACCAAACTGGCTGAAATTTTGGAGTAGTCATAAGAATCGTAATCCAAATCGAATTCAGTCACAAAATCTCCATATAGTTGTATTTTTAGAAAAATCATCTTTTTTATGGAGGCTAATTTGAGACTTTGGTTCGAACTTTAGAAGCAGTTTTCTAAGGTTCTATCGGACCAAACTGGCTGAAATTTTGGAAGAGTGATATGAATCGTAATCCAAATCGAATTCAGTCACAAAATCTCCATAAAGTTGTATTTTTAGAAAAATCATGATTTTTATGGACGCTAATTTCAGACTTGGGTTCGAACTTTAGAAGCAGTTTTCTCAGGTTCTATAGGACAAAACTGGCTGAAATTTTGGAAGAGTTATATGAATCGTAATCAAAATCGAATTCATTCACAAAATCTCCATTAAGCTGTATTTTTAGAAAAATCATCTTTTTTATGGAGGCTAATTTGAGACTTGGGTTCGAACTTTAGAAGCAGTTTTCTCAGGTTCTATGGGACCAAACTGGCTGAAATTTTGGAACAGTGATAAGCATCGTAATCCAAATCGAATTCAGTCACAAAATCTCCATAAAGTAGTATTTTTAGAAAAATCATGATTTTTATGGACGCTTATTTCAGACTTGGGTTTGGACTTAAGAATCAGTTTTCTCAGGTTCTATGGGACCAAACTGGCTGAAATTTTGGATTAGTGATAAGAATCGTAATCCAAATCGAATTCAATCACAAAATCTCCATAAAGTTGTATTTTTAGAAAAATCATGATTTTTATGGACGCTAATTTGAGACTTGGGTTCGAACTTTAGAAGCAGTTTTCTCAGGTTCTATTGGACCAAACTGGCTGAAATTTTGGAACAGTGATAAGCATCGTAATCCAAATCGAATTCAGTCACAAAATCTCCATAAAGTAGTATTTTTAGAAAAATCATGATTTTTATGGACGCTTATTTCAGACTTGGGTTTGGACTTAAGAATCAGTTTTCTCAGGTTCTATGGGACCAAACTGGCTGAAATTTTGGATTAGTGATAAGAATCGTAATCCAAATCGAATTCAATCACAAAATCTCCATTAAGTTGTATTTTTAGAAAAATCATGATTTTTATGGACGCTAATTTCAGACTTGGGTTCGATTTTTAGAAGCAGTTTTTCCAGGTAGTATGGGACCAAACTGGCTGAAATTTTGGAGTAGTCATAAGAATCGTAATCCAAATCGAATTCAGTCACAAAATCTCCATATAGTTGTATTTTTAGAAAAATCATCTTTTTTATGGAGGCTAATTTGAGACTTTGGTTCGAACTTTAGAAGCAGTTTTCTAAGGTTCTATGGGACCAAACTGGCTGAAATTTCGGAAAAGTGATAAGAATCGCAATCCAAATCGAATTCAGTCACAAAATCTCCATTAAGTTGTATTTTTAGAAAAATCATGATTTTTATGGACGCTAATTTCAGACTTGGGTTCGATTTTTAGAAGCAGTTTTTCCAGGTAGTATGGGACCAAACTGGCTGAAATTTTGGAGTAGTCATAAGAATCGTAATCCAAATCGAATTCAGTCACAAAATCTCCATATAGTTGTATTTTTAGAAAAATCATCTTTTTTATGGAGGCTAATTTGAGACTTTGGTTCGAACTTTAGAAGCAGTTTTCTAAGGTTCTATCGGACCAAACTGGCTGAAATTTTGGAAGAGTGATATGAATCGTAATCCAAATCGAATTCAGTCACAAAATCTCCATAAAGTTGTATTTTTAGAAAAATCATGATTTTTATGGACGCTAATTTCAGACTTGGGTTCGAACTTTAGAAGCAGTTTTCTCAGGTTCTATAGGACAAAACTGGCTGAAATTTTGGAAGAGTTATATGAATCGTAATCAAAATCGAATTCATTCACAAAATCTCCATTAAGCTGTATTTTTAGAAAAATCATCTTTTTTATGGAGGCTAATTTGAGACTTGGGTTCGAACTTTAGAAGCAGTTTTCTCAGGTTCTATGGGACCAAACTGGCTGAAATTTTGGAACAGTGATAAGCATCGTAATCCAAATCGAATTCAGTCACAAAATCTCCATAAAGTAGTATTTTTAGAAAAATCATGATTTTTATGGACGCTTATTTCAGACTTGGGTTTGGACTTAAGAATCAGTTTTCTCAGGTTCTATGGGACCAAACTGGCTGAAATTTTGGATTAGTGATAAGAATCGTAATCCAAATCGAATTCAATCACAAAATCTCCATAAAGTTGTATTTTTAGAAAAATCATGATTTTTATGGACGCTAATTTGAGACTTGGGTTCGAACTTTAGAAGCAGTTTTCTCAGGTTCTATTGGACCAAACTGGCTGAAATTTTGGAACAGTGATAAGAATCGTTATCCAAATCGAAATCAGTCACAAAATCTCCATTAAGTTGTATTTTTAGAAAAATCATCTTTTTTATGGAGGCTAATTTGAGACTTGGGTTCGAACTTTAGAAGCAGTTTTCTCAGGTTCTATGGGACCAAACTGGCTGAAATTTTGGATTAGTGATAAGAATCGTAATCCAAATCGAATTCAATCACAAAATCTCCATAAAGTTGTATTTTTAGAAAAATCATGATTTTTATGGACGCTAATTTGAGACTTGGGTTCGAACTTTAGAAGCAGTTTTCTCAGGTTCTATTGGACCAAACTGGCTGAAATTTTGGAACAGTGATAAGAATCGTTATCCAAATCGAAATCAGTTACAAAATCTCCATAACGTTGTATTTTTAGAAAAATCATGATATTTATGGACGCTCATTTCAGACTTGGGTTCGAACTTTACAAGCAGTTTTCTCAGGTTCGATAGGACCAAACTGGCTGAAATTTTGGAAAATTGATAAGAATCGCAATCCAAATATGGGGCCAAACTGGCTGATATTTTAGGTAATTTTAGGTAATTTTAGGTAATTTTAGGTAAATGTTAGTTATGTTAACATATTAAATATAGAATTTAAAGAAGTAAATAAATATTACAACATTATTGCTATTTATCGCACGCATACATCGATAGTACCTCAATTCATATATGAATTACAAAATATTTTATTAAATTTTATAAATAAAAATACCATTATTGTTTAAGATATGAATTTAAATATCGCAAACGACTATTCTAGTAAAAATAAAGACACATATCTTAATATGTTAGCAGAACTCAATTATTTATCGTGCATACATTCTTATACTAGAAATGTTAAAGGTCAACGCCCCTCATGCTTAGATCACATTTTTACAAATATTCCTGATATCAAAAATATAAAATCAGCTGTCATTAATACATCTATCACTGATCTATATTCATGTATTTTTAACTATAAATTAAGCAATCCAACTTTGCCATTATTTAAACAAAATACTTACTCAAAAAAAGTACTTAATATGGATACATTAAAACACCAATTAGAATCAAAAAATTGGAATAAATTATTACAATGTAATGATGTCAATATATGTTGTAAAATGTTTTAAGAAAAAATATCTAAATGCATAAATGACTCGACAAATAATAATATAATAACCAAATCCAAAGTGTCGAACTTGAAACCTATAAAACCATGGATTACTCATGGTTGAGTAGTATCTGTACGACATAAGCAAGCTCTTTACAAATTAACTACTCAACAACCAAATAATAAAAATTTACCAAATCATTTTAAAGCATATAAAAACAAACTTTCATATATTATAAAAAACACAAAACAAAAGTATTATAAACAAAAGTTGAATCAGGCTGAAAATGATAGTAAAAGAGTGTGGACAGTTATAAATGAAATAATTGACAAAGAAAAAAAACAAGAATAACGACATCGCTACTATATTTCATGACAACATGAAAACATGTTGTAAAGAAAATCCCTCAAAAGCTGCAAACATATTTAACACCTTCTTTGCGAATGTAGGGGAAAATCTTGCCAATCTCATTCATACTGACCCAAATATAACATTTCCAGACTGTAGTATTGATACTGACAATAATATAGCAACATTCCAAGTCACCACAGAGAACGAAATAATATCAATTATAAACGGTATGCAAGGAGGTTCTGCCCCAGGTTTTGATGGAATAACAGTTAATATTTTAAAAAATATTAAAAATCAAATTTCTAAACCGTTAAAACACATAATAAATGTAAGTTTCCAAAGCGGAGTGTTTCCATCAATCTACAAACAAACTACCATTACTCCAATATTTAAATCTGGTAACCCAGAAGAAGTTAGCAATTACCGACCCATATCAGTAATCTCGAACATAGCATAAATTTTTGAAAAGATAGTTAAAAAAAGGATAAACCAATTTGTAAAATGTAATAAATTAATTAATGAAAATCAGTTCGGTTTTATGGAAGGTAGAAGCACTCAGGATGCAATTGCAAAATTAACTAGTCTTGTTTATAATTCATTAGATAAATCATTAAAATGCATTGGAATTTTCATAGATCTTAAAAAAGCTTTTGATAGCATATCACACGACAAACTTATAAGTAAATTAAGAAACATTGGATTAAGTGGTACAGCTATAGAATGGATAAAAAGCTACCTTTTCAAACGCCCTCAAGTCGTAAAAATCAACGATGTACTTAGTCAACAAAAAACAAGTCACTTCGGCATACCTCAAGGTACAGTCATGGGACCGTTACTGTTTATAATTTATGTAAATGACATATTCAATCAAAGATTAAATGGAAAAATAATATCTTATGCTGATGACACTGTCATAATAATTGAAGGTACTGATTGGAATAATGTTAATAACTTAGCAAATACTGATATCAGATCACCAAGTTTGAAAATGTGGAATATCCCCAAACTAACCGCACATAACTTTGAATGCATCCATAGAAAAATAATATCCAACTGCCAATGTGAGAAAATTGATTTTGTCAACGAGTATACTTATCTGGGATTAAAAGTAGATAACACATTTAAATGGGATAAGCAAGTTACTAAAATATGTAACCAGCTAAGAGCTCTAGCAAACAGTTTCTATAAATTAAAATTTGTCTTGCCTCATAGCACACTCAAACTAGTATATTTCTCATTAGTAGAATCTATTCTTAGATATGGAATTAGAAGCTGGGGAAATACAAGCATGACATATATTAAGTATGTACAAAATTTGCAAACCTCTATCATTAAAAAAATTGTATCACCTAATATGTATAGACAAAGACACAATGTGCAACTCTTATATTGTGCTGAGGGCCTGCTCCCAATAAAAGGTTTATTTTGGTTCCTTACCATTAAAGATAACTGGGGCGATAGTACTTATAAAAAACCACTGGTACATAGTCACAGCACACGTCTTACAGAAAACAAAGGGCTGAAAATACCTAAAATAACAAATAAGTATGGAAGCCGAACGCTGGAGTACTGTGTACCAGTGATTTTTAATAAGCTCAAAAATAAATTTGTTTTTTCAGAAAATAAGAGTTTAAGCATGAAAACTGTAAAGATGTGGCTTATAAATGAAAAATCTGTATATCTATAAAAAATAGAGCAAACAAATAAGAAAAGGAAAGACATTAATTGAAAGTTTAAATTCTAATATAAATGAATGTATTTTTTTTTTTGTTCACTAGCAAGCTTTTTATTTGTGTTATGTTAATTCTATTACATTGTGTTATCGTATATGTCTTACTTTGAATGTGTGTTATCTATGTGCTATATTGTCTTGTATTTTTGAATGTATGTTATCGTATTGTCATTCAAAGTGTTAGTGTACTTGGGACGCTTTAGTGAGTTCTATGATTGTATGTAAGAGTCTATTATTTATTTTGTATAACAGGAGACTTATATTGTATTATAACTGTATATTGAGATAGAACCTGCAGACAAGCAGCCATGTGGCAGCTTCGTGGGACTATCTATACATTGTCTAAAAAAAAAAAAAAAAAAATGTAAAAATTTTCATTCAATAAAGAATCATTTAATATACTGAAAAATTGGTTCGATAAAAACCTCCTCTCATTAAATACTGAAAAAACAAAATGTATCCCATTCTCTATCAACAAATTTAAATCAATACCAGTATTAAAAATTATAATACATCAACTTAAATGTAACAGAACTAATTGCAATCAAGAATGTTCTATACTTAGTCTAACTTCTGAAATTAAATATCTTGGTATATATATAGATCAACATTTTAAATGGAAAAAACAAATTTGTGAACTTGTCAAAAGAATTAGAAAATGTATTTATATATTTATAAGACTTAGAAAAATTCTTAGACTAGAAAACCTAAAAAGAGTGTACTGTGCAATTGTACAATCTATATTACAATATGGTATTATTGGCTGGGGAGGAACTTATAACAATATATTAAATCCACTTAAAATAGTTCAAAGATTGATAATTAAAGTAATATTGAAAAAACCATCCAAATTTTCTACTGAGATTCTCTTTTCAATATTCAATGTACCCACAATAGACAATATATATAAAAAATATGCAATTCTACAAATTTATAAAGAAATACAGTTAAATAACTTACAATTTAATTCATCAGTAAGATATCAAAAAACTATCAAAATCCCAAAACTTAATACAAAACACACACAAAATACCTATCTCTATCTAGGTATAACATATTTTAACATCCTTCCATTATATTATCTAAAAAATATTTAAGATATTCAGGAATTTAAAATAAAATTAAAAAATTACCTAAAACTACTATAAAAGTCCATATCTTACTCTTATTATTATTTCCTTCAAATCTTGAAACTGTATTATTGATAAATCTTGCCTATTTCTTACTTATCCCTTTGGTTTTGCAAATATATTATTAACTTACTTACATGATTCCATATAATTGAGCTAGGATTCACTCACCAAACACTGGATGATGGATGAGTGGATGAGTGTTTCAGGCGAACAATTATTGCTTATAAAAATAAGTGTATATTAGTATTTATGTATCAAGCGAACTGGTTGGAATTCACAACTACTCTTCGGCGATGCTTGGTTTGGAATGTACTGTATATAAATAGTACATTGTAGATTATAAAAACAAAACGAAGTAAGTCTATATATATATCTTTTTATGTAATGTCTGCAGGGGAAATGTATGTTGTCTGGTAGCTATTGGAATGATGCACTATGTCGTACATACACGTCTTTTCAGAGGATGGGAACCAGCCTAGGAAACTGCTTTCCACAAAAACCGCAAGTATATGTTTGCATATAGAACGAAACCGGTTCGCTCTAAGTAAGAAGTAGTCTCGGAGGAGATGGAATCTGGGAGCGTGGGAACTCTGTTGAGGTCAGGACGTAGTATGTGACGGCCACAGGAATGGTTGACTAGAACACGGTGACTGACGCACCAACTAGGAAACTGGGTTGAATGATCATGTCAAACCCTGATCGATTCGGATCATTTTCACGTCTTGCAGGAGGAATGGAGCCAGATTTTGCTAGCAAGTAGTATTCCGAGTTCGTAATATATGCAACAACTGAATTGTACTAACATGTTTGAAATTAGAGACATGTTTATCCCATTTAATATGAGAGGGCGGAAATCCAGAGGACTCCAGTGGACAAACTATCATTGCAATGTACTAACAAATAATGTTTAACTTATCGTTCCTTGCGTATTAAGATTTTGATGACAGGTCAGGAGGGCGTCTTAGGTGAACTTCTAAGGAGATTAAGGGTAGAGGAAGAGGGGTAGTCGGCATGGGGGAGAACGGGGATTTTAGGTATATTGACCCAACTTCGATTCGTTAGCTTTGAAATTAACAGCTCTGACTCCAAACCTGTCCTAAAGAGAATTAGGGGTTACCAAGCAAAGTAATTAAAATCCGATCCAAAAAAAAAATAACACAACGTTTGGTGGGTTTTATTTACAACAAAAATACGAGGGAGTTACGTTCCCGGCGTATTAATTAATCAAGTACATGTAAGTTTTTAGATTTTCACGGCCAAAAGCATTTTTGTTGTTTGTTTTTGGGGTGTTATGCCGTGTTGCGCTAACTCCTTCTTTAGCCGACGTTTCGGACATCGTTGCAGTGTCCATCATCAGGGCAGATCCGGTAGATCCGAAGATGTGACACATCACCGGATCTGCCCTGATGATGGACACTGCAACGATGTCCAAAACGTCGGCTAAAGAAGGAGTTAGCGCAACACGGCATAACACCCCAAAAACAAACAACAAAAATCAAGTACATATTTCTATATAGATATGTAGTACTAGGGAACCTTGAGTAGCCTTTCGAAGCTACCAAAGAGAATAAGGGTTCTGAGGAAATTTTAATGCCAGTGGTCTGAGATCATCTAGGTATAAGAAATAGAAATTTCAAAGGGGAAAAAGAGAGAACATCTCAACGAACAACAGCTAATAATAATAGTTAATTATTGATTTGGCTGATTTATACAGCGTCTATACGGTTAAACATCGTTTTCAACTTAAGATGTACAAATAAATACATATAAAATTTAGTGTATTTGAGAATGCAGTAATTCATATTTCACTCCCTTCACCCACACCACATACTACCCCAAATGAGGATACTTTGTAAACAAAATCACTTTCGTGGCTGTTCCATGTCTTTACGAGAGTTATAAATGATGTTCAACTCCTTTCGCCAGTTGGAATGTCATAGTTTCACAGGCTTCGAACTCACGAGACACAGAAACCCTTCAATTAAAATAGGGTTTGGTGATTTTCTGTAGGCTTACGGGTTTCAAAGGGAGCTCCCGAACTTATGCCCACTACTTCATTGTTCCTTCCCTGTAAGCTCGATAAAATATTTAGGCGGCCCTCCATAACTTGGTAGCTGGCGACGCCCTTGCAAAGGATTTCATTTAAATGACAGATTTGACAAAACTTATTCTCCACTGTAGATTAAAATGTGAATTTTAAGTTGTTTTTCTCTAAGAAATGAATAGTTGCAATCGGGAGATGAAAGTTTTTTTCCACCATGTGTCAGCAAGTGTATTTTAAGTCTACTTTTTTTAGAAGATGAATAGTTGCAGAAGAGACACGAAAAAAATTTTTATCCCCCGTGCGTTAACACGTGGCTTTTGAGATTTTTCTTCCAATAACATGAATAGTTGCAGTCGGTACATGAAAAAGGTTTTTCTCCACTGTGGGTAAACACATGAATTTTAAGTTATTGTCTAGAACATGTATAGTTGCAGTCGGTAAATGAAAAAGGTTTTTCTCCGCTGTGGTTAAAAGTGTGAATTTATTTATTTATTTATTTATGTCTATTCTTGAATACACGTTTTACAAATTATTACAGTGGTTTATATTGCAGTACAGAGAAAAAAAGTACAGAAAAAAGGTATAATAAATGAAGAAAAAAAGGTATAAAAAATGAAGAAGGTATAAAAAATGAAGAACATAGGTTGATTTAGGTAAAACTGTGTGTGTGTGATATTATATGTAACGTGAGCACCTCACTAGGAGAACCTGTGCTGAGGTGTTAACGTGTTTGTGGTTAAGGGTGACAGGTATTTATGTGTTGTGGTAGAAAGTTAATATTATTTATTTATTTTTTTCACAGACATATATTGAAACATGAAAACACACTTTTATATGTGAGTGTATGTATTTGTGGATAATTCTTGATGAACGTGTATAATATTTAATTTTACTTATTATATTTTGGTTATATTTGGTTTGGAATTATAATCTTTTGAATAAAGTGAATATCTTGATTTTTTATCCAGGCTATGATATGTTTTTTGAGAAAGTTTGTAGTCAATAATTGTTTCAAAGTAATGGGCATACTGTTAAAAAGTTTGGTTGCGTAGTATTGAAAGTGTCTTTGACCGTGTGTGGTGTGTGTTATCGGAATGTTCAGTGTTTTATTTGTTGAGGACCTGGTTTTTATTATGGCTTTTGCTTGATTTGTAATATGAAGATTATTATGGATGAGGTGTAGGAGAGCAGTTTTGGCGTAAAGTTGTCTTATTGACATGACGTCTAGTGTTTTGAAGATTTTGGTTGAGTCTGTGTAGAATGGTACTTGCAGTATGAGTTTTATTATTGCCTTTTGAACTTTTTGAATTGGGTCAATTGTTGTGTTTGTAGCGCTTCCCCAAGCTAATATTCCATAAGTGGCAATGGATTGGCATAGTGCAAAATATATTGATCTGAGTATTGTTAGTGGGAAAATGTTTTTAATGGATTTTATTAGGTGCAAGACTCGTTTTAGTTTATTGGTAATAAAAGTAATGTGGTCAGTCCATTGTAAGTATGCATCAATAATAACTCCTAGGTACTTTATTTGTTTAACCCTTTCAATGTGTTCGCATTGGCAATTGGATGATGTTTGTTTACATTCATGCAAAAACAAGTCCAAGTTAGAAGGAGGTTGACCTCTTTGTGTAATACTATGTGTGATATATTTTGTTTTGACTGTGTTAACGGTAAGAGTATTTCTGTTTAGCCATTTTATGACAATAGACAAACTTTTTTCAGCTGTTATGAATAAATCTTTCCATGTGGCTGCTTGACACAGAAGAACTGTATCATCAGCGAAGGTCACGAGTTTACCATCAATATCAATGTCACATAATTCGTTTATGTATATGAGGAATATTAATGGACCAAGGACACTCCCCTGTGGGACTCCGTATGTGATTAAGAGTGGTTCACTTGTCTTGTTATCAATTTTAACTTGTTGTGTTCTGTCAGACATGAAACTTTTCATTAATTCAAATTCTACTCCATTTATGCCAATGTTTTTTAGCTTCTTGAAAAGTTTTTTGTGCGAAATTGTATCGAAGGCTTTAGATAAGTCTTAATAGATTGAAATAACTTTTTTTTTTGCATCTAAATTATGTGTAATAAACTCGGTTACAGTGGCAATTGCGTTTTCTGTGTTCCTATTTTTTCTAAAGCCATGTTGGTTAACTGAGAGTATTTGCATGTTTTCCAGATATTGTTGCAGCTGTTCTTTTATTGCTTTTTCAAGAATTTTTGACAACGTGTTTAATAGTGTAATGGGTCGAAAGTTGTTAACATTATTTTTAGGTCCTGATTTATGAATAGGAATAACCAAACCTTTTTTTAGGATGCTCGGAAAAATTCCTTCTTTCAGGCTAAGATTAATAACGTATGTTAGTGGAGTAAGTAGTTGTTGGCTTAGTGTAATTATTGTTTTAGAGTCTATTCCGTCGGGACCTGATGTTGTATTATTCTTTAGGGAATGTATTAATTTGTTGGTGTCTTCCAGAGTTACTCTATGTAATTTGAATAGACTGTCACTATTTTTGTGTGTGCACTGAGTCGGAATTTTTTGAGTTTCTTGATTATCGTTACTAGACGATTTTTGTTTTTTGTTTTCGGCTAGGCTAGCTCCGACATTTGTGTAATGTCTGTTTATGTAGTTAAGGATAAGTGTAGGATTTTTGTGGAAGTCGACTTCTTCGTCGTTGATAAGTATTTTTTTTATTTCATCATCTTTGTTTTTTTGTGTATTTGTACTTTCCCTCAGAATAGACCAAACGCTTTTCGGGTCAAAGTTAGCAGTAATCAATTTGTTTCTGTAATATAATTCTTTGGCTTTTCGTATAATTAGAGAACAAGTATTTCTGTACCTTTTATAGAAAGAGTTCAGAAAAGTATCATTTGGGTTGCGTGTGACTTGTTTGTGTAGTTTATCCCGTTTTTTAATGCAATTTATTATGCTTTGAGTAATCCATTTTTTAGTCTTATTTTGCGGTGCGTGTAGGATTTGAATGTTTTTGTGGTGTTTTGAGTGATGAGCGTTTGTAGGTATGTTATAAAGTAATTCCAGGCTTCTTCAGTGTTGTTAATTTTTTTAAGGTGTTCCCACGTTTGGTTTTCTAGGCAATGTTTTAGGTTCACGTAGTCAGTTTCAAATTTTGTGATGTTGTTTTGAATTGTTGGGTTCAATGCCTGTGTGGTCAGTCCTATCATTGTTGTGTAGTGATCTGTGATTGTGGATTCGAAAACTACGCTACAGAATTTGTTTTTGGATTTGATCATTAAGTGATCTAAACATGATTCCGAGTCTCTGGTAACTCTGGTTGGAGTGTTGATGGCGCTTATTATGCCATGTTCCAGGAGCATCAGTTGGTATTCGATATTCTGGGGATGGCCTTGTGGGAGTATATTTATGTTTAGGTCACCAGTTACGATGATGTTTTTGAAGTGGGTAATTTTTTTTATGTGAGAGTCGAGAGCTATTAGAAAGGGTGAAATGTTGTGTGATGAAGGTGATCTGTAAATAGCGAGTATGCACGTATCTGGGTCAGCGATTATTTGTAAACAGTTTGAGTTTTCTAGGGTGAATTCTGAGACAGAGGCGTTAAGATTATCTTTTATGTAAACAACAACTCCATCATTTTGGTTTTGGTATTTTGTTGTGAAATATGAGGAGTAGTTTTTTTTGTGTTTTACAGTAAAAGAGGTTGGGATCCAGCATTCTGTTAATATAATAATATTGAAGTCTATTTTAAAGGAGGACAATAGTATGTCTAGTTCGTCGTAGTTTTTGTTTAGTGATCTTATGTTTTGATTTAATATAGTAAGGGTGCCTGGGGTGCTAAATAAAGAATCGCATAGTTTTGTATTATTGGTTGAATAATGTGAGTGAGTGCTAGTTGAGTGGATAGTATTTAGTAATTCTGCCATATTAAATAATTAGCAATACATTTAATTTACTTGGATTTAGGTGGATTAGTCGTCTAAGTTTGTTACCCCATTTTTTTTAGGTCATTTTCGTGTTTTATTTGGATGATTTTGTCACCAGTTGCTTTGCGGACAAGCAGTTTATTTGATTTAAACCACACTTATTGGTAGTGGGTTTCTTTAGCCGTCTGCTTAGTTTTCCATAGAAGTTCCTTAAAGTACGGTGACAGCACCTCGCTGATGAAAATGGGAGAATTTGAGTATATGGTTTTGGCCGCGTTTTTTTTTGAGAGCATAGATTCCCTTATATTTTGACTATAGAGGGTGATGTGGAGTTTGTCCGGGGTGTTTTGTCTTCGATCTTGAGTCCTGGTCACCATGCGTATATCTTGTGGTTGCAAGGGCAGTCCCAGTGAGTTGGCTACTCGAAGTACTGCTTCCGAGGCTTGTTCTCCCGGCCGCAATTCCACGCCCGCCATTTCCAAGCTGTCGGAGAGCTTCACTTGCTCTAGATCTGCAAGACGGCTTTCCAGGGATGAGATTCTTGTATTTTTTTTTTCATTCTCTTCTTTTAAGAATTTTATACCTTTGAGGCCTTCCTCCAAATCTTTAAAGCGTGTGATCAGGTCATCATACTGGTTGCAAATAAAATTACTGCTTTTCTTAAGATCGCTGATTTCTTCCTCAAACATTTTTTTTATTTCACTTATTTTGTTGTCGAAATGTTTAGTGAGGCGATCAAATAATACATCGGCTTCGGAACCTAATGTTGATGCCGACGGAGCAGGTGAGCTCGGCCGGCTTTTACATTTTGGGCATTTCCATGTTTGTTTATTTTTAGATGCCATTCTTTTAAAGTTGGTATCGGAGATATTTAGGCAGTTATTATGAAAGGCAATATTGCAGATGGCGCACGTAAGTGCATGGTCATTTTTGGAAATGATGTTCAAGCATGCTTCACAATTCATTGTAGTTCGATTTTTTTTCGAGTTTATTCCGTTCTCTTTCTTGTTATTGATTTCAGTTTACAAGGAAAAAGAAATAAAAATAAAAATCTTTGGCGGCAGTTGGGATCGTTCCGGGGTCCTTCAGATGTCTGTGCGAGTGCAATATATGCCGCTGGCTATCCGAACGCTCTTACCGCTAGACCACGGACCGGTTACGGCTACTCGACAAATAAGAGTAATATTAACTGGCTCACTCTTGTATATTATTATTTGGTGAATCGGATGATGATAATTTTTTGTTTTGCGCAACAACACTTCTGTCACAACACAATGTATTAAAACACTTAGAATGAGAATAAAACCGAATGTTTATAATTCACTAAAGTAGAAAATTCACTTTACTGATTTTTAGGAACACGTTTAGCGATGAATTGCATGGATAATTGAGTATTGTAAGGTTTAATTAAGGTGATTTCTGAAGAGCGAAATTTGACGTGCGGTCTGTTTGTGATCCGATTACTTTCGAGATTAAGATTACTCTTTGAAGAACATGAATAGTTGCAGTCGAAGCATGAAAAAGGTTTTTCTCCGCTGTGGGTAAACACGCTAATTTTAAGTTGTCCTTTTCTAGAACATGTTTTGTTGCAGTCAGGACATGAAAAGGGTTGCTCCCCACTGTGTGTCAGCAAGTGACTTTTTAGACAAGCCTTTGTATAATATGAATAGTTGCAATCGGGACATGAAAAAGGTTTCTCTATAGTGTGCGTAAACACGTGGTTTCTTATGCTTTCCTTCCAATAACATGAATAGTTGCAGTCGTTACATAAAAAAAAATTTCGTCTCTGTGGGTAAACATGTAAATTTTAAGACTTCGATTTGTACAACACGAATAATTGCAGTCGAGACACGAAAAAGGTTTTTCTCAAGTGTGGGTGCGCAAATGCAGTTCTAACGATGACTGGTGAGTGCAGGAATAGTAATAATGAGGACACAGGCATTGTTGTTTCCCAGGAGTCTTCAGAAATCCGTCTGCAAAACATTACGCATAAAGCTGATAAAGATACATTACTTGTAAGTAGAGTAAAATCATACAAAAACGCTAATATTAAGAAAGAACGAAACGTTGATATTTAAAAATAAAAACTAAAACGGTATTACCTGCTGTCTGGATTATTGTACAAGAGGGTTTTAAACTTTTTTGACATCCGGACTTAATGGTAACAGTCTCCACAATAACAATAAGACTGAACAATACTCCATGGTTTGATGCTGAATTTGAATCACTTATTAAAAAACGAAATAGTATATTTAAACTTTGGAAACAAAATAAAGAAAGTATTCCTTTGACAATAGAAAAAAATAAAGCTCGTAATACTGTCACCAATTATAGAAGATACATTAAATCTAAATATTATACGAAATTGATTAATGAAAACATTAATAAGCCACAACGAACATGGAAAACAATCAATTCCATTCTATCAAATAGCTCGCGAAACCCAACAATAGCTTGTAAATCTCTAGTCATAAATGACAAAGAAGTAAAGGGACCAAAAGAGATTGCAACTGCATTTAACACATTTTTTCTCTCAGTTGGGGAAAATTTAGCATCAGTCATAAAAACTTCAAAAACTGATGTAAATACGATCTACACGGAACCTCAAGCAAAACAATCTTTTAACATGATCAGGACAAAAAAAAGAAAATCTTACGGATCATATCTAACCTTAAGTCTAAAGCAGCAGCTGGTTCCGATGGTGTAACCTCTCTCCTTCTCAAAAACTGCAAGGGTGAACTGGTGGATGACCTCGTTTACTTAATAAATCTCTCTCTATCAAAGGGTATATTTCCAGATAAACTAAAAATTGCAAAAATTATTCCTGTACATAAAGATGAATGTAAAAAAAATGTCCAAAATTATCGTCCAATCTCTATACTTCCAGCTATCTCTAAATTTTTTGAATGTGTCATTAAAGAAAGACTACTGAAATATCTCGAACACAACAAAATTCTCACGTCAAAACAATATGGTTTCAGACGACGATCTAACACTAAATGTGCAGCCTTCGATTTTATATCAAATCTGCAGAAACATATAGATGACGGTGATTTTACGGCGGCAATATTTATTGATCTAAAGAAGGCGTTTGACACGGTGGATCATAAAGTATTGATCGAAAAACTGAAGCATTTGGGTATTGTTGGTACACCTCTGGAGCTTTTCCGATCTAATTTATCAAATCGCTTTTCGGCAGTAGAATTTGGAGGAGAAATGAGTGAATTAGGTAAAATAACATGTGGAGTACCACAGGGATCAATTCTTGGACCGTTGCTATTTCTAATCTACGTGAATGACATAAGAAAGTGGGGTATTAAAGGAACTATACAACTTTATGCTGACGATACGGTATTTTTTTACAATCAACTGAACCTAGCGGAGCTTGAAACGGAGATGAATCCTGATATTTCCCATCTCACAAACTGGCTGAGAATAAACAAACTAACTCTTAACGTAAAAAAAACCCATTATATACTTTTCGGTAACAAGAAAAATTTCAGCCTCGATATTAAAATTGGAGACAACTGCCTCGAAAAGAAAATGAACACAAAATATTTGGGTCTGATCGTAGATTCCCAACTCTCGTGGGATCTCCATATAAATCATATAAAAGAGAAAATTACCCCTATAACTGGTGTACTATATAGGCTTCAAGGATTACTACCCATTCCTTTACTAACTTCAGTATACTATGCCATGGTACATTCACACCTTTCCTATCTCTGCTGTATCTGGGGTTTTGCCTCAAAGAAATTGATAGCTGACCTGCAGGTGGTTCAAAACCGAGCTCTCAGAAATGTGTTTGAACTTCCATGGGACACTCACGTTAGGGACATCTATTCAGTTTCTGGTATCCTTCCAATTACAATCCTTCCTAAATATGAAATCACAAGCACCATCCTACAAATTACCCAAAAATCAACTCACACCAACATCACTCGAAATAACAATAAAATCCGCATTCCTCAAACACACACTACAAAATATGGGTTAAAATCACTGAACTATATTGCCTATACACTATATAATTCGCTTCCAGATATGTACAAACACATCCACTATAATAAAAAATTGCAAAGCAATGCTTTAAAAGAATATTTTTTAACTACATTTAAAAATGAAAATATGTAACTGTGTTGTCATTTCTTGTTGTATCTTATCCATGTTTTTTTTTTTATTTCTGTACTTGTTTTCTATTGTTGTTTGTTCTACTTAACGTGTCATTATTTTAATTTTTAATTTTTATGCTGTGAAACTTATATTTGATATCAAAATACCGTTGTAAAATTGTTCCTACTACCTCCTACATATGAATTGTAAGTTCCTCCTGTCCTAAAATGAGTTCTGTTACTCATCGGGATTGCTCTAGCAAGAAATAAACACAAAAAAAAAAAAAAGCTACCTGGAGAAATAAAACACAATACGTCTGTTGATATGCAGAGAAAAACAGTGTATTACTTTGATAATTCAAAGCAAAAAAGTCAAAAAACAAACCCGAGTATTAAAAATTATCGCTAAGGGCCAACTCGCTGTCTTAGTTCTTGTATGTTCAATAGACCCTTTTTTGCAAAACTGAGTTATGAATACCAATATGTACATTAGCCTATTGCGCATTAAGGTTAAACGCAACGCTCGTTGTATTCTACGTGTTCACAGATGGCGTTAATTAATTAATTTTGTTTAAATACGCTTTTGCAAGGTATTGCTTTACAATATTAAGACAAATCATTTGTTTGCGCCCGTATATACGCAATATGAATATGAATCAATAGTTTTGTTCGTTTAAAGACTTAATTCTTTCGAGAAAGGCACACAAATACAATATTTTACCGATGATTCAATCCAATATTGTATTTGTATGCCTTTCTCGATAGAATTGAGTTTTTATATGGACAAAACTATTTATTCCTATTCATATTGCGTATATGAGGGCGCAAACAAATAATTTGTCTTAATACTGTAAAGCAATACCTTGCAAAATCGTATTTAAACAAAATTAATTAATTAACGCCATCTGTGAACACGTAGAATACAACGAGCGTTGCGTTTAACCTTAATGAAGTTCGAAAAAACCGTATTTTTGGTTTTTAAGTGACATTTTAAGCATTTTTCGAGTGCCAATATCCACTCACGGAATAATGTTTCAGTTCTTATTTGTTCAATCTCCTGGATATTGAACATTCAAACACTCAAAGTTATGAATATAATATTTTTAAAAAAGTTCACACATATATGTTAAACATCCCGCAGAAGGTTGAGGTCTTGAATGTTCAATCTCCACTGTCAACCAATCAGGAGCCGGCTAGTTAAAATGTGCGGCCATGTTAATTTTAATTGTTTTCTAACAACGAAATTTTTCCACTAAAAATACGTTTAATTGCGAATATATACTGTTATTGAACTAAACAATGACTTCACCGACTCCAGAATCAATAAACCTTAGAACAGTAGCTCAAATAGAAAGGTAAGTCTTGAAATTATGTCATTTATAGGCTTTTTCGCCATATTTTACATGTACTTCTTGAATTTGCTAGGCAAATATACAGAATGCTTAATTTATTATTTATTTATTCAATTATTTATTTACAAACTTAGGACTTTTACCTAAAATGAGTATTAACAAATTATATTAGTGCATTAAAACTTATTTTTATTCAAGAAATACAACAAAAGAGCCAGGAAATGGAAATGTGCAAAAAGTCAACTGTCCTCATAGTCTGATTGAAAGACATCTAGGACACATATTTAGTCCGTTATCACTGCTGAAATCGCGGATGAAAACGAAGTCCAAATATTTCAATTTTGAATTCATTCAATTAAAAGTTTCTGATTTTTTGTTTTTTTTAGTCACACAAAAAACAATAAACATATTCTTATGTAGGAACTACAATAAAACCAACTAGGCAAACGACTAAAAGCCATAAATGTAATGTTAAATAGCGCACACCCAATCGCGGGATATTATAATTTTAGGATTGAAAGAGCTGAAAGTTTAGTATTTAAAAAAAATAATATTTTACTCACGATAATCAACATAAATAATGAGCTCACGGCAAATAAGACCTTCCGAAAGAAGAAAAAATCTTCCTAAAGTAAGTAAACTTTAACAATTACATTTATCAAATGTAGGTAACGAAACAATAAAAATAAAACAAATTTTCAACTGAAAATTGAACTTCAATAATTTTACGCATCACTCGGGATTTTTTTTAATGAAATACCGCACACAGTCTCAACTGCTCCCAACCATCTGGAGCCAGTGAGACTATGGAATCCCCAATTGGGGTATATTAGTATATTGTGAGGCTGAAGGTAGTGTGGAGAGGAAGGAAATGGAGAGGAGAAAGAGAGGAAGGAGGATGAAGGAGAAAAGAGATGGTATGTGAGTATCTATTCAGATCTGATCACCAAACACGGCTAAAGCCATTTCAATTCTTATGGTGGTCTTTACACCATATCTTCCTCTCTGGAACATGCCGCAAATAGACTATATTATGTTATTTTAAATTAATAATTTGTGAAATAACATAAATGAAACAAATAAAATTTACTTGCGCACGCCGGGATTTGAATCCGCGAACTCCGGATTTCTAGTCAAGAGTACCCCTAGACCACGGAGGCCGTAATACGTACGATGTAAGAATATTTCACATCACGCATGCACTGACAGCCGATAGTGGTATATTAGCGGTAGGTACCTTTGTACTTGTGCATTGTTTTCAAACTTTCAAAATATTGTATGATTTATATAGAGCAGTTTTTGTGAAAAATCAACTCAAGGACTCTGTTTGTAATTTTAAAGTAATACTTTAAGTCAACTACTAACTAAGATAAAAGTAAAGTATGTGAAATCTGAAAATCACCCTGTATATTCAATTTACCACTAATTGGCTAATTGAACAAATAATACCTCAAACTTATGGGAGCCGAATTGTTCAATCTCCAGACGATATGTTCAATATCCAAAATAATCATTCATCATTTTCAAGCCATGTTCAACGTCCACCTTTAAAGTCATAATTTGGGCATATTATAGCTTCAATCTTCGAAAAATGATCTTTAATAATTTCCTGTTACACATATTATGTATTAAACGAAATGACCAAAATCGAGGATTTTTTAGAATTTGCCTGTAAAAACAAAAAAAAACGTCTCCTGTAAAATTTGCTAAATGGTCTTTTTTTTATTTTATTTTTTTTTATAGTGAATACCTCACAAGAGTCCCAACTGCTCCCGTCTGGAGCCAGTGAGACTATGGCATCCCCAATTGGGGGATGTTGTGAGGCTGAAGGTAAGTGGGGAAGGGAAAGAGGAAGGTGGGGAAGTACCTGGCTATTCAGATCTATTCACTAAACACGGCTAAAGCCATTTGGAGCAACGTTTCAATTCTGAATGGTGGTCTTACACCAGGGCGATACTGGTAGTATCTTCCACTCTGGAACGTGCCGCAAATATACTATATATTATTTTAATTAATTAATTGTGAAATAACACAAATTAATTAAATAACATTTATTTGCGCACGCCGGGTTCGAACCCGCGACCTTCGGAATGGCAGTCCAATGCGTTACCACTGGACTATGCCGGCCGTCTATTGAACATACAAGAACGGCGAACTCTGATTTTAAAATTCAACTTTTTCAAGTTATTTTTATTATTTTATAGTTACTTTATTTATCGAAAAATGCGTCCATTTGAAGGTATATTTAATTCATTATTATCTGGAAAAAAACGAGTAAGTTCGTTTTGTATTGGCCATTGAATGATGATGATTTTTTTTACTATTATATAGTTACACATACTTAATTCATTTAAAAATGCGTCCAATTGAAGATATATTTAATACATTGACAACTGGAAAAACTGAGTAAGTTCGTTTTGTATTGGCCATAAAATGATGATGATTTTTTTAACTATTTTATGGTTACATATACTTAATCTATTAAGGAATGTGTCCATTTGAAGATATATTTATTGTATTGATAACTGGAAAAACCGAGTAAGTTCGTTTTGTATAGGTTATTGAATGATGATGATGTTTTTTATACGTAACGCCACACAAGATTAAGGCGATTCTACTTGATGATAAAAGTAAAAAAATAAAATGTTAGTTAGGTAGATTTCAAGTAAATAATTTATGTTTTTTTTCTTCTATCATGTATTTCACATTCTGAAGTCAATGCACTTTACCCCCGGACATCCTGTATAGATAATCTTATAAGAAAAACCTTCAAGGGAGAAATTTTTATTTCAATTCAAAAATGTTTTTCAATATCATTTTATAAAAGCATATACAGGATGTCCGGGGTCAAAGTGCAGTAAATTCGGGAGGTGATTCTACATGATGGTAGAAGTAAAAAAGAAAAATAACTTTCTTTGAAATTTCAACTTTTAAATGTACTTTTCAGCTACAAACGAACAATTGCGCCGGCGTGTGCGTACTGCATTATTATTGCTTTTGGATAATTTTAAATGGACCGGCTGATCCTAGAGCTAAAACCCGCTACCTCCCTTCTCTCGCTTTACAGCTGGTAACAGAACAGCTGTCATTTGTTTACTTTAAAGAAATATTATAAACACATACCTCACATTGACAAATTAACAGATGTTTCACAGCACATTTGCGAAGATTCACAACATTGTAGAGATCTGCTAAAAAAAGTCCTAAGTACTTTCATTGTTCTACACAAAAACATCCGAAGTTAAAAAAAAAACCTAGATGAGTTTGTAGTAACACTAAACCTTCTTGAAACATTACCCCACCTCATTGTTTTAATATAAGCGTACTTATATATAAATAACGCTGACACACTGTACAGTATTCCGAATTACACATACTTTTCGTCAACTACCTATATTAATAAAACCAGTGGTATCGCGGTGTTCATTCTAAATAAATATAACAATGTGACTGTCACAAAAATTAAAATGCAATTAGCAAACTGTTTAAAACTGAGTGTAAAAGTGAACTAAATTATGTACCATATTATTGCCATCTACCGGACGCACGGATCGAATCCCACAAATTTCATTATAGAAACCAAAAAATTATTACTGAGTCTATTAATATTATTGTTGGTGACATTAACATTAATATCGGACACTGGGCACAAAGCAAAACGAAAGATGATTACATAAATGTAATGACACCGCTAAACTATAAATCACATAAATAATGCAACACGAAATATCAGCGGACAAATCCCTTCCTGTATCTATCACATAATATGGTGCAACTCAAATAACACTGAAAAAAACATGTCGATATTATAGAAAACCAGCATATCTGACCACTACACCTGTATATTCGTTAACAACATAGACAAAAAAGTACCAACCCCAACAAAACTGACAAAAAAAAAATAAAAAAAATATTTTAATATGAAATCTTTAGAAAAAAATCTTAAGATGGAAACCGAGGCATCAATATTGTTTTCCTAAATCAAATAAACTTTCTACACAAATACTTGTCTCTAAAACAAAATCTAAACACAGATTAATAAAGCCATGGATAACCCATGGATTAGTGATTTCAATCAGAAATAAGGAAAAATACTATCACCAGTCTAAAAAATTCCCTAACGACGAAAAAATCTCGAAAACAATATTACCATTAAATCCATTCATCACAGTGTGAAAATAAAAAAGAATGCGGCAATTTAAATTGTTTACCAATAACATGCAAAAATTGTATAAAGTATCTGGGTATCATAGTAGATAGACATTTAAAATGGAACGAACAAGTCTAAAATACGGCAACCAGAGTAAAAAAAACTTATTTACTTTTTCATTAGATTGAGAAAAATTCTATCATATAATATGATTAAAACTATTTACTTCTCGACATTTTTTTGTTTTTAATGAGTTTTTATTATTCACAATGTACATTTGTTACGTACAAAATTTTTTTTTATAAAATTAGCGACCGGTTTCGACACGTCCGTGTCATTAACTAGCTATTTTAAAACTAAATTTTTAAGTGCAGAAATATGGGGTTTTATTTAGTTTGGTTCTTTGGTGGGTGGGATTTGAGGGAGGGGGAGGGGGTTGAGAGGGAAACGGAGGGAGGAGTCAAAATAACGGGGACCATTGTCAATAGAGGTGATTTGCAAGGTGCTATTATTTTATTTACTATATTAATGCTTGAATTAATTTTTTTTTGATTTCTAATGTTTCTAATGCGCACAAATTAAAATATTTATTAATGTTAGAATGTTTAAACATAGTTTTATCCCGGTTGAAGCTATGGCCTGTCTCTATAAAAAAAATTAGCGAACTCGGAGAAATTATTATTTTTTAAACATAGTTCGTGTTCCCTAATTCTGGTTTTGAAATTTCTTGTAGTCATACCTACATACTGCGATTTACAATCATTACACTCTAAAGTGTATATCCTATTTTTATCTAATTTATTTGAAACATCCTTGTTATTAATTAAGTTTTTTATTTTAGAATTAGTGTAAAAAGCTGTCGAAATATTAACTGGTAACATGCGGGATATTTTTAAGGATAAGTCGCCTGTATAAAGAAGTTTTTTATATATTAGTCCGTCAGTATAGTCTTATTTATTATCATCATATGCAGCTCTGTATAACTCTTCCGAATCAATACTATCCTGATCTCTATCAGTATCTTCAGATAGTATACAGCATATCTGGAATACGAAAGAATTCTCGTCATCTGAATCTGAATCTTTGTGTGCACTTAGAGTGAAACACACTTAGAGTGATAATTTTGTTCATATTGTCTACAAACTATGCATATAACAAGCGTAACATCGCTTATTATTTTAATCTTGCTGGTGCTGGGCTTGTCTAAATCAATTAATGTTTTATCTTTGATGCTGGGACCTTTTGAACCCTCTTTAACCCTTGAAGCTTTATTTTTTCCTCCCCTTAAATTAGCCTTTATTTTGTTGTGATTTCTTTTTATAGATGCGTTCATTACCTCATTTTTTCGGGGGTGTCTGTCAGTATTCTAGTCCTACCAGGTTTTCTTCCTCGTTTTTCTGTCTTCCTGGGTGGTGCTTTAGGGAATGGACATATACGCACTATATATGCAGTGGAAATAGAAACAAAATAAATTCTTAAACTTTAAAAGATATATTGATTGTACCTGTGGACAGTCCACAGGTACAATCAACGTGTTGTCCACAGGTACAATTTTGACATTATATACTTAAATTGTTATAATGGCTAAGATAATCTACTAAGAAGGTTTAAATATCGTCAATGGATATATGATATGTTATTTCTCAAGCAAAACTAAATACATATTGAAATTTGTGATTCGGGTATTAGAAAAACCGTTTCAATATGGTAATAAACTAACTTTTTATTAAAAAAATATTGTAGTTTGCTGCGCTTTCTAAGTTGGGACAGAAATGAAATGGCCGTTAGTCAGTGTTGCCATATAACAAAATTACTACATGTTAATATTTTTTTTTGTAATTTTAGGTTGTACAGTTTGTGAAATATGCATAGTGTCCATAGGTACAACCGTCCATAGGTACAGCAGTTGCCCCTACATATTAGTAGTAATTGATCAAATTCAAATTTTAATGGTACATACTCAGTATATAATTAACTATTTAATTTCATAAAATTAATTAACAAAAAAAATATTTTTTTCTTCTTTTACCATATCCTCTTAAAATATTATATCAGCATTCAAGCTACCAACAGATTATTGTCGCAATTTATTATGTACCTTTGCTTGCAATATTATCAGCTTTCTTTACTCCAAATGAATAACTCCATGTATTTATACCACCTACTACCTACTTATTAATCGAAATGTAATAATATTATTTGTATTCTTAAATTAATGTTCAATGTAAATAAATATATTCTTACATTTACTGTGTATCTAATTTAGTAACAGCTATTGTAGTCTATTTTCATTATCTATACTTTTGTTATCATGCTTTATACATTTCGTTTATTTCTTACTTTATAAATAAAAAGTTTCTTTCTTTTATTTACCCAATATAATATATTGTAATGGCACTACTCCCCAAATCAAACACGAGAAACGTTTTTCTCTATTGAATTGGGTAGTTACGTTAAAAAGAAAACATTTTTATTGTAATTAGTTTTTTTTTTAGTTTAACATATTTATGTTTTTATATAAAAGAAATATATTTTTAAATTTAAAAAAATGTACTTACTATACATGTGGGTTACATAACTCGATAATGGGTAAGAGGGCCTGAAGGCCGCCCGATACGCGACAAGAAATTCATTCATTAATTCTTCTGAAAGCTGATTACTTCAATGATCGTTTCATGCCGTGGAAAAGATAAGGATTTGTAATCCACATTTACGACAACATACTTACAACATACCTCTCAACGACGGAAACTTCAACGAATACCTACAGTTGGAAGACACCAACACACTTTCTGTGAAAACCATCGTGTTCAACCCCTTAAGAAGATACCTTACTGTCCGACGAAACTATTTGGTGAAAAATACTTTTTCCCTTTGGGGGTGTACCGGGCAGCAGGTTGATGTACCTAAATAATTAAGGAAATCAATATTTTCTGTAATCACACATTTTACTTATAAACATACATTTTGCTTATCACCGGACACGTATCATGTGTCAAATGGGATTTAACCGTAGTAATTAAATTTCGGTTATTTTTTTCTTGGTTCCTTAATGCTCTCATGCATCCCAAGATAAGAATAATTGCTGCACATTAACACGTGTAGAAACTATTGAATTTTAACCCAATAAATATGCAAGCAACTGGCCCAATCAGCCAGTTGTCCGATGACATTTGTGAAGTTGTGTTTCAATTGCAAATCCTTCCAAGGTACCCCCGAGAGGAAACTGGACTTTTACAGTCAATATCACTGGCGTAGGAGTCCAGTACAACGTGTATTTACTTGCCGTGATAGTTTGATGTAACTGGGACCTAGTGATTGTCTTAGATATACCTACACTACAGGAGCACGCATACCAACTCACATTACGTTTTTACAACACTCTGAATCTGTTAATTAAAGCGCTGGGTAATTATAACTCGCTAGCGGATCTCGCTTTCAACTACAAACATAGGATGCCCAAACTCCTCATCATGAATTTCCATGAGAATGACGACAGCGTCAGTGAAGAATCAGAAGAAGAGGACGATAATTATTAGCGCAAATTATCCTTTTCAATATAACAAAAAGTTTTTCTCCCACATATTTTTCTCCCAAATGCTATTTTCTCCCCGCAGGTAAATGTGAAGGACGAAAGCGAAGAAAAAAGGACGCAGCCAAAATATGAAAAAATGAAATATTTACATTCAGTAAATCATAATGGTAAAACAGAGTAAAAAGTTCAGAACTTATTGTTTTTCGTTTCCTTGTCATTTGTATGAGGTTTTTTATCCAGTTAAGAATTTTTCCTCATAAAACTCATTAATGTAACGTAAAATCAGTCAAGTAAATACAACCATCAGATGGTAATAGTAATAAGGCCAAATGAGCCGCAGAACTAGTCAGCTAGAAACATGAAAGGGTATTGATAGAAGCCATAGCTAGCTAGAGGATTACGAAAGAATCCACAAAATCAAAAAAAAAAGAAGTTATTGTCTTTAACTTTATTGTTTAAAATTTGCTAATTTAGTGTCGTTATCTAGTGTATATTTGACAAGACATCTCCATTCTGTGCGTTTTTTTTTTCAAATAATTTTAACATGGAGTTAATTTAGTTAGAGGCCTACGTAACTGTTCTACGTAAAGTGCGAAATTTTGTAATTTATTTACTGTGCCAATGCCTTGCTATACTAATGAAGAACGGGAGGATATTCATTATGTTTACGGATTTTGTGATGGAAATTCAAAAAGCGTCATTTTTGAATCGAGATTTGCCAAATGCGCGTATTTTTGTTCAAACGCATGCACTTTTACGCGAAAAAAGGCATAAACCAAAGACCTCGAAACAAGAATGCTGCTAATTTACCACTGGCGGACGATGACGTCATCATGGCCACAATTGTGAATGATTCTACGTTGTCACTTCGTAGGATTTCTACAATGACTGGTATCCCGAAGAGATCTATCTGGGATCTTTTCAAGAAGCAAAGATTGCACCCATTCCTTTATCGTTGCGTGCAAGGCCTTCTGGGACGTGACCCCGTATCAAGGATTGCATATTGTCAGTGGCTTCTTCGTAAGCAACTTGAGAACCCCGACTTCATTGGGAATATCCTTTAGACGGACGAGGCCCAGTTCACCAGAACTGGTGTGATGCATAAATGCCTGCATAACTTGCACGAATGGGCGGAAGAAAACCCAAGGTCTACAATGCAAGTGCACCATCAGGTTCAGTTCTCAGTTAAAGTTTGGGTGGGAATTATTAATAACCAAATAAAAGGACCGCATGTGATGCTACATAGACTTAATTCAGTACATTATCTACATTTCTTGATGAACGATCTGTCCGTACTTTTGGAAGACGTTGATTTACGTACAAGACGTGAAATGTGGTTTAGACCGGTCGGTGGCCGAGTTGACATCGCGCTTGGTTCCCACTCAGGCGTAGTGTGTTCAATTCCTCGGCTAGCTAAGTCCTCCATCACAATACAAGCAACATTTTCAGCTTACTGTGGTGGTAGTAGGAGATTTTCAAATATTGTCAGGTTATTCGTAGCCAAACCACAAACACCACCACATTTCAGACTGGCCGTTCGTCAATACCTAAAGGAACAATACCCAGATCGTTGGATTGGACGTGGGAGTCATTCTCCATGGCCGGTGCGGTCTCCAGACTTGACGCCGTTAGATTTTTTCTTTTGGGGTGCGATGAAGGAAAAAGTTTACGCAAAAGAAGGAAATACTGTCGAAGAACTCCGGTTACGTATTTACGAAGCTGCAGATGAAATACGCAACAACGTACGAGTTGTAAATAATATCACTTTACGTTTACATACTTGCCGCAAGCTGAAGGTGGACATTTTGAAAATCTATTAAAGTAGTAAAAAATCGATGACATTAGTTGAGTGTTTACTAAGTTATTAATATTTTTATCGTTAAAAGTGTAAATTCGTATCATTATTTATTGCTGTTCTCTTTGTTCTTCTAATTTGGTTTAAAACATCATAAAACAGGCGATTTTGAAACGCATTGTTATAACTTCAAACTCTCGGTTTAAGCGTCACAAGCAAACAGCGAATGTATCGGGTAGGTAAGTTTGTACCTCCACTGAGGATTGTTATAACTTCGAACTCTCGGTTTAAGCGTCACTGGCAAATAATAACCAACGTCCCCAGTCTCGCGCTCGACAAGCAAACAGCGAATTTATCGGGTAAGTGTGTACCTCCACTAAGGATTGTTATAACTTCAAACTCTCGGTTTAAGCGTCGCTGGCAAATAACAAACAACGTCCCCAGTCTCGCGTTCGACAAGCAAACAGCGAATTTATCGGGTAAGTGTGTACCTCCACTAAGGATTTTTATAACTTCTAACTCTCGGTTTAAGCGTCACTGGCAAATAATAAACAACGTCCCCAGTCTTGCGCTCGACAAGCAAACAGCGAATTTATCGCGTAAGTGTGTACCTCCACTAAGGATTGTTATAACTTCAAACTCTCGGCTTAAGCGTCGCTGGCAAATAACAAACAACGTCCCCAGTCTCGCGCTCGACAAGCAAACAGCGAATTTATCGGATAAGTGTGTACCTCCACTAAGGATTTTTATAACTTCTAACTCTCGGTTTAAGCGTCACTGGCAAATAATAAACAACGTCCCCAGTCTCGCGCTTGACAAGCAAACAGCGAATTCATCGGGTAAGTGTGTACCTCCACTAAGGATTTTTAGTAGGTATGTCTTTTTGTATGGAAAAAAAGTTTAATTTCAGAAAAAGTTTTTTTTCTTTTTTGCTCCTACCACCGTGTAGAATCATCTCCTGAAGTTACTGCACTTTTACCCCGGTCACCCTGTATATTCAAAAGATGCGGTAATCCAAACTTTGTAATATTATGATTTTTTATCCGTGTGCCCAACTATTGAAGTTATTGGCGGTGGGCGTTTACAAAATTATAAATCCGTTTGGGTGTGCACTGTGCAGGGTCTTAAATAGCCCTTCAATCTGTTTTGCTGTACCTATACGGTTCAAATCCTTTTGATTGAAAAAAGCGTAAAACAACCTAAATTATGTTCGTGTTTTTATAAATTATCTTCATAAAAGATATTCATTATGAGTATACATAATATACGGGTATATAATTTGTATAAATATACAAAAGAAGTTATTATAGTATATAAGAGAACATATTATGTAGATTGATAACCTTACAAGAAAAATCTTAATTCATTTCGATAAAAAAATTTATTAACTTTATTAGAGAAACATTATTAAAATTTGAATTAAATCTTTAAATATATATTCATTTGATCAAAATATACATATAGGAGTTACATTTTAATATAATATTTAAATAAAAAGAGTTATAATTCACACAGATTGAGAATTACCGGCAATTTAAATAATGTTCCACGCGCCAAAATCCACAGTACTATTATTTTCATCCACCGAGATAAAAAGTTTATTTATCAAGTGCCAAATAACTAACTACGGCTGCTGCTTGTCGACTCTTACTACGTGTAGCGGTCAAATGCACGGTGACTTTCGTTAATTACATGTCACATGGAGACTTATTGGTTGTTGTCAATAGTACATTTGTCAATGTTTTCTAATAATTTCAACAGATGTAGCAAACGTAGGATCCTAATTTGAATTCGCTTATATTTAAACGACTATGGTAACTCTATACGCACCCTATGAAAACTAAAAGAGGTGGGCGTTGGCCATTTACAGTTCGAAAGACGGTATGCTAGGCCTTAAGTTGAGGCTTAGCTCGGCAGTTTGGCTCGCGTATGTATACGTAGCATAACGTCAACAATTTCAGAAAATCAAAAAATTGCTAACCTTAAGCCATAAACAAAGTTTTTTTTACTATATTTATTAATGTTAATGTAGATGTTGTATCATACGTATCCAGAATTATGCCGACATTTGCAAATGAAATTCATGCTTACGTAATTTTTTAAATTATTATGTTCCATGAAGTGGAGAATTATTTAAATTTACTGAATTAAATAATTTTTTGATACAAATAGAACGGCGTTATTGCGCCTCACTATTTTTACCTCATATAAGTATTTGAAATGTTACCTGGCTATTATAGAATGAAAGGCATAGACTAATATTAGACTAGACACGGCATATGGTTCACGTCCACATTTATAAAAGGGCCCACGCATTGTGTCGTAATGCGAAATGGGCACTGTGCATTGCGTTTTGCCTTTTGTTGGTCTAGAGTTGCCTATTTTGCTTCCCAGCTATGGCTGGTCAAGTTCATTTTTTCAATCACAAAAATAACCCAGTTCGCGTACTAGCAGTATCGCGGACTTTATTTTAGAAAATGTAATCTGAATACAAAAAATGTAAGTCCTTACAGATAGCTTGAAGGCAGCGTATTAAAAAATGTCAGAAATTAATAGAATTCAATTAATAGAAAAATCATAACGCTATCATACACAATTATTATATTGGTAACTATTCACTAGATCGCGTATACTGTATACGGGATCTTAGCGTACTTTTTGATTCCAAACTTCATTTCGATGCGCACATTCAAAACATTGTCGACAGACCGGTCGGTGGCCGAGTTGACATCGCGCTTGGGTCCCACTCAGGCTAAGGACTCACGGAGTGATGTGAGATGGAATGGAGTTTTATTTTCAAAATTCACGAGACCGCTCTTTTTTGCGGTGACGCAGCCGCCGCGGTTGCGGTTATCGCCCGCAATCTTGGCGGTTGATTATCGCAAGACGGGCGGTTGCAAGACTTGAGTACCACAACTCGCCCGCCAACCGATCGCAGAGCGCGCGGGAGCAACCCGCCGGGGCTGCGGGACCGCGCCCGCGCCCGCCGGTACAAGATAACCGCGGGTGCAGCGGGCCCCGCAAACAATCGCACACGCCGCGGGCGTAAAACGCGTCGTGAAATGTGCTTTAATTTTTTACATAAATATCTGCATTCTACAAAGGCTGCGGGCCCGCAACCGCGGCGGGCGAGGGTAAAAATCGCTCCGTGAGGCTAAGGACACACGGAGCGATTTTTACCCGCGCCCGCTGCGGTGGCGGAATGGAGTTTTATTTTCAAAACTCACGAGATCGCTCTTTTTTGCGGTGACGCAGCCGCCGCGGTCGCGGTTATCGCCCGCAATCTTGGCGGTTGATTATCGCAAGACGGGCGGTTGCAAGACTTGAGTTCCACAACTCGCCCGCCAACCGATCGCAGAGCGCGCGGGAGCAACCCGCCGCGGCTGCGGAACCGCGCCCGCGCCCGCCGGTACAAGATAACCGCGGGTGCAGCGGGCTCCGCAAACAATCGCACACGCCGCGGGCGTAAAACGCGTCGTGAAATGTGCTTTAATTTTTTACATAAATATCTGCATTCTACAGAGGCTGCGGGCCCGCAACCGCGGCTCGCAAATCGCTCCGTGAGTCCTTAGCCTGAGTCCTTAGCCTTAGGCGTAGTGTGTTCAATTCCTCGGCTGGCTAAGTCCTTCATCACTACACAAGCAACATTTTCAGCTTACTGTGGTGGTAGTAGGAGATTTTCAAATATTGTCAGGTTATTCGTAACCCGGGAATGTTTGTCTTTCTTTTAAAAATAAATAAATTGTGAATAAAGCTTACTGCATGCTAGGCTTTGTTATCAGAAACAGCCGCGTATTTCGAAAACCTGAAACCTACCTTCTGCTTTACTATACGCTGGTCCGTTCTCAACATAAACACTGCACCTCCATATATATATATATATATTTTTTTTTTCTTTATTCATAAAAATATATTTGGATACAGGTTTTTTACATGCTTTTCGACTACCACACTAGACACATGTCCGTATTATGGTAGTCAAAATTTGTGTATAATTATATAAATGTAATACATGATTCATTCAGTTGTAAAATAGGTATAGGTTAAATAGGTTTATCTGAAAATAAGAAAGCGATGAAAATAAAGATAAATTAAATAATTAAAAATAATTATTTAATTTATCTTTATTTTCATTTTAAAAAAAAAGAAATTTTAAACAGAATTGAAATGAAAAAAAAGAATAATAAAGCAAATGAACTTATTTAATGATGTCAGGTATTCTTTAAAATAGTTCTTTCCCTTCATAAATAACCAATACTGAATATATAATATTATGTACATGATCACATACAGGAAAAGAATTGGAGTAGGTGAATCTTGTAAACATAAAGATAAAAATAAAAATAAGGTAGGATACAAATAAAAATAATAGATAATGCTAGGGATAATAGAAATAAAAATAATCGCATCAGCGTAATATAAAGTTTTTGTTGAAAGTTAATTTAGAGATAAAATTTTTACTCGAAAAATAAGAACACTATTAAGTTGTAAGGCATTCTTTATAATATTTCCTTCCTTGAGCAAATAACCAGTTCTGTACACTAATGGCATAAAGATCATCAGTTTTCGATGTCTTAATATCAATACTCAGTAAGTTGAACATTTAAGGCGCTATATAAGAGAACTGTCGCTGGGCGAAGGCTGTTTTTGTTGGAGGAATTTTACATTTTTGGTGTGATGAGTAGCGGGTGCAAATATTGTGTTGAGTTTTGAGGGTTAAATCATTTTTCCTTATGTGTATAAGAATTGTCTTCACGTATAATTGTCTAATGTCTAGGATTGCGAATTTTTTAAAAAGTGGGTCTGAAGGGTGAGATGGGTGACATTTTAATATAATCCTTAGTAGCAGTTTTTGAATTAAGATCATGGGATTAATAATTGAAGCTGCACAGCCTCCCCATCCCACGATACCGTATGTAGCTCTTGATTGGAAAAGTGCAAAATATATGCATCTCATTGTTTGAAGGTTCAGGATTGATCTGAGAGAGCGAAATATATAGCAATGGACGCATAATGAAGCATATGGACGCCACTTTACAATATCAAATTTCTGCGTTACCTCAACTACAGAATGAGCGCACCTAAACAGGGATACGCAAATATGCTCTCGAAATATAACGTCTCCACTCTTACTAACCGGCGAACTTACCTTGACCTAATGACCTTGTACAAAATCTGTAACAACTTGATCGACTGTCCTGGCTTACTCAATCTAATAAACTTTAAAATACCACCCAGAACGACGAGGCTTAACGACTTATTCCATATTAGCCGGACGCGCACAAATGCTGGTGTCAGGGATCCAATCAGAAGAATGTGCAAATCTTATTATAAAAACCAAAAACCTGAAGGATTCCGAAATATTTTTTGATACATATGGTACTTTTGGTAGGAAATTGAAGTCTGTTTTCCTATAAAAAAAAGAAAATGTGTAGGTACTTACTTCATTCAGTATACTCTTAAAGTACTTTTTTATGATTTATCTCTAAACTTGTATTTAAAATATGTGTAAACTTTTGACATTGAGCATTATCTATACACAAAAAAATTTCTTTTATACTTTTTCAATTTTAACAATTTAAAATATTTTAAATTGTTATCTACCAGTCAATCAGTGAGAAATAGTTAGGATGCAGGCAAATTCTCAAGTTATTTTTTACAAAATTATCTTTTAATTACTGTCTGTATCTGTGTTTACTCCTTAAATAAATAAAAAATAAATCATTTTCATCCCAAACATTAAGACTGCAATTTCCTTCAGGTCCTTTATAATTTCTGAGTATGCTGTGTGGAGGAGAGAATATAATATACCTACAAATTAGGTATCGTTGCTTCATCTGAGAAAGATTATTTTAATTACTGGTTGTTATTGTCTAGCTTTGATTATGCACCATCTATATACTTCACAAAAATAAACCGAATAGGCATTTCTCTGAAATCGCTTAACATGATGACAGCAGTTAATATACGAAATAAATGTCGGTCCTACCCGATCGGCATGCATTTGGAAAGGTTGTTGGCGCGGTTGATTCCAGTCCCTGGGAAGGAAGGTACAATCATATTGTTTTCCGTAGATATGTAAAGTTCTTTTTTTTTTTTTTTTTATATTTTCAATAATATTGTTATTGGGTTTATAAAAACAGTTTATTTTTAAACAAGTTCTGCTGTGTAATTATTATTACGCGTGACAGCTGTTTCGCCCTCTGAAGGCATTATCAAACTGTGGGTAGCCCACTTACAGACGATACATTTATATTATTTCTAGGTAGGTATTTTAATTTCATTTACTGATTTCTTAATTGATTTTTGAGTAAAATATTAGAAATTATTAATGGTTATTACCCCAGCAAAGTTTCCCCAATTAGTGTAATGTTTAAATTTGACTGAATGTCTTAATGTTAGTTATTCCCAAACGATGACTCATAGGGTTATTTTAATAGCATAATTAAGTACTTCATAGTGCACTCATATTTGCCCTATGTTTGAAGATATCTAGTAGGGGTGAACGAATTATATTTGTTTGTTCATTAATTAGAATAGCTTTCGGATTATTAGAGTTTTTGTTAATTTCTAACTGTTCTAAAAGATTCAGTTTACGGCCTTTATTTTGTACGTGTAACGGAGTTGGTTAATTATTATCATTAAGTGAGTGATTTTCATCTAGGAGATGTTTGGCAAATTGAGATTGCATTTTATTATTATTTTTAAAAGATCTTATATGTTCTTTGAACCTAGTGTTAAAGGACCGGCCCGTTTGTCCAACATAAACAGCGTTGCATTCGTCACACTGGAGTTTATAAATGCCACTATTTTGTAATTTGAGTACCTTACTTTTTGAGTTTTTAAGAGATGATCCTAAGTTATTATTTGTGCGGAAGGCAATATCTAAGCCACACTTTTTGAGGACTTTGGCAATTTTATTAGATGTCTGTCCGATGAATTCTAAACACCCGAATTTATTATTCGTCTTATTATTAGTCACTGGGTAAATTAATTTAAGGTTATTTTTGTGTTTGTTATTATTAATTATTTTTTCAATGTCTCTACCCTTGAAGCCATTATTTTTAGCAATAGTTAGGATTGTATTTTTTTCCTTCTCGTATGCTTTCTTGTCGAGTGGGATGTTATTAAGCCTATGTACCATTGAGTGGTAGGCAGATAATTTATGTGACCATGGGTGTAAAGATTTATAATTAATGGTCGTATCTGTAAACGTAGGCTTACGGAAAATTTCAAACGTATGTTTATTATTTTCTCTACCGATTGTTAGGTCTAAAAAATTGATTTTATTATTACACTCTCTTTCAACCGTAAAGCAGATTTTACGGTTGATGGAGTTAGCAAATGTGACAAAAAGATCTAATTGTCTGTTGGTACCTTTCCAACAGACCAAAATGTCGTCAACATAACGAACATAGTAAATGATGTGTTTGTTAAAGATTGAATTTAAAATTTGTTTTTCAATGTAATCCATAAATATTTCTGCAAGAAGTGGACTGAGGGGCGATCCCATTGGTAATCCGTCGTTTTGTTGATAGAATTTATCGTTAAACTCAAAGTAGTTAGTTTCCACAAAAATTTTAAATAGATCGAATAATTCTTTTTTAGTAACTGGGTTTATATTAGATTCGTCTAAAATATCTTCAATGATTTTAAGGCATTCTTGAATAGGGATATTGCTAAAGAGACTGACCACGTCTATAGATATGAACTGGCAATTGTGCGGTAGATTTATGCTTTTTATTTTGTTTACAAGTTCGAGAGAATTTTTAACGCTATGTTTTGGGTAGAATTTAGTATGTTGTTTGAAAAGAAAGTTAAGTTTTTTGGCGAGTATTGTCGTCGGGGCGTTTATAAAAGAAACAACGGGACGTATGGGGATATTATCCTTGTGAATTTTAGGTTGTCCGTATAATGCAGAAGCCCTTGGATTCATCACCATTGCACTTTTTTTAGCGTATTTATTTGGGAATATTGATTGGCAATTATTTATTAGGTTGCGCACGTTTATTGAAATTTTGTCCGTTGGGTCCTTTTTTAAGATTTCGAAGTCTTCTGGCTTTAGGAATGCTTCTACTTTATTTAAGTAATCAATTTTGTTTAATATAACGACGGAATTCCCCTTATCCGCTTTAGTAATTGTGAGGTCGCTATTTTTAATTTTGGCTTTAATATCATTTAAAATTTCCGTTTCTTTTATATTGAATTTATTTTTATTTTTACTGGTTGATTTCAGAGTTTTTCTCAAGATATCCGCTGTTATTTGTTTAGGTAAGCCGTTATTTTTTATTTTAGACAGAGAAATTTCTGTGTCGATTGCCAAACATTCAATTTGTTTTTTAGTGATATCTGAATTTATTTTATATTTGAAGCCTTTATCTAGTAAATTTATTTCATCTTCTTCAAACGTTTCACCTGATAGGTTAATAGTTTTTATATAAAACTCCGTATTTGTATTACTTTGATATTCGTTGACTTTTACATTTTTATTTTTAGATTCGACAAGTTTTTTAAGTTTATTTTCCTGAGTTTTGAATTTATCATATATAATTCCGCCGATGTGTTCACGAGTATCGTAATCCAGGGTATCAAATTCCCATGGATGCAGTTTAAAAGTTAATTTCGAATGCAATACCTTGATGTAGTGAAGTATTGTGTCCCTTTTCCGACAACATTCCTTAGTCTCCTCCTTCAGCCATATCCTCTGCGCTCGATGCACAGTTTTTATGGCTGCCGAGGATTTGCTTTTGGTAGAAATATGCACGTACTTGGGGATCACGTTTAACTTCAAACACTCTTGGTTAAACCAAAGGTTTTGCACTATTGCCAGTTTGATAATGCCTTCAGAGGGCGAAACAGCTGTCACGCGTAATAATAATTACACAGCAGAACTTGTTTAAAAATAAACTGTTTTTATAAACCCAATAACAATATTATTGAAAATATAAAAAATTAAAATTAAAATGGAGTTCTACAAATTAAACTTAATAACAATAAAAAAAAATAAAATTAAAAAAAAAATTTAAAAAAAAAGTAAAGTTCTGCCTATATTCGAAAAAAGGAGACAAACACAACAAAAAACACAATGTAAAAGCTTATTTAATGGGCATGAATAAATTGATATTATAACCATGTATCCCCCACCCTCCTTTGTACCACCCCACCACACTAAGAAACTCTCTGAAGCTCTGTCCTCGTCTAATATGATTTATCTCGCTTTATTTTAATATATTTATTTTAATATAATTTATTTTAAATAATCAATATAAATATTGTTCATTTCAATTCTTTTATGTATCGAGACACAAATAGACATCTATAATTTCCGCAATATAGGTATATATTTTTATTTTTATTTTGAATATCTATTTATGTGAGACTTCTTATCATTTTTACTAATATATCTTATTTTATTATATGCTTTTGTTGTAACATTTAATCTTTTTTCGTTGTATTATGTTTCCTTTATTGTTTTAATTTTGTAGAATTTATAATAACTGTGATACTCAACTATTAAACTTTATAGTGTGTAAAAGCCCATTAGGGCGTGGAATAATAAATAAATATTATATTTTATACATTATTAATATTTGTACGTAGACTTGTTTTCTATAATGCTGTCCTATAAACTTAACAAAGTATCAAGCTACAAAATAAACTCTTTCTTTGATAATTGTATACTATTTTCCATCGCCCTTCGTGGCAGCAGGACGCGTCCTAACGCGTCCTACAACCGCTTTGTATTTTTTTAGTATTTTCAAGGGAAATGAGGCAACATCCCTTTGAAATTATTTGTAAAATCAATCAATCAACATTTGAACTTAAATAAAAATAAACTTTATAATTATTAGAACTTTATAATATGTGATTTGAGTGCAGTGTTTTAAAAGTGAATAATCGGACATTTGCTCAAAAATATTGGACATTCGAAACGAACGGCTATCGGTAAATACACTCCAGATGTTTTCAATGTAATTCTCGGAAACTGGGGAAGTTTGGACCGTGGCAAGTTTTTTTTTTCTAAGCCCAGGGTAATTTATTAACTGTCGATTTTTATTGCGGGCAGAATGCACCACTTCAACAATTACCAGGAACAGGATTACATGGAGATAAATGATGGACTCGCCGAACGTCACAGCAGTGCTGCCAGGGTCTCTTATCCATGTGAGGTGTCAGCGCTTTATTATTAGCAGCAGATACATATCTGGACGCTGTTGTTGGACGCGGTGGACTCTCTTGCTGCAGCAGCTGGTCCAGTTCCTTCACCACCTGGGATTCTTGCTGCAGTCTCCATATTTTATCTTCGTAAAACGTCACAGCGGTGCTGCCAAGGTCTGGTATCTGTGAGAGGATAGTGTGTCAGCGCTTTATTAGCAGCAGACACATGCCTGAACGGATGACGAACCTCATGCTGGCACTGTTGGTGGACGCGGTGGACTCTTTTGCTGCAGCAGCTGGACCAGTTTCTTCACAACCTAGGATTCTTGCTGCAGAGTTTCCATCTTCTATCTTCGTGTCACCTGTTACTATACTTCATTTTACTTAACTTAACTTCACTCTATTTTTGTAATATTTATATTTTTTGTAATACCTGCATCAACTGTAAAGCGCCCCTGAGGTGATATCTCACAAAAGCGGCGCTATACAAATTATCCAATAAATAAATAAATATTTTATGTAAATAATTTTGTAAATTCATAAAACTTCTATGATTTGTGACTGATCAGCCAACAACGGTACTTCGTAATACTCATTTGGTCATTAGAATGTTATATTTGCCAATTTTAACCTACTGCCCAATTTTAATTTTAGTTTGAATAACTGTAGTGTTCATTTTTTTAATAATTTTGTGGGTTTATAAAATTTTCTATATTGTTTTGAATTTCCATGTATTTTTTAAAAATTATATACCATTATTGTGTTGCGAGACGAGCGGCTTATGTTTTTTTGCAATATACTACATATTTTTATTTTTTGGAATAAATTAATGAGTAAAACCTCAAATTGTAATATTTAATTATTGAAGACAATATTAGCGATTTCTAAACAGAAAAATCAGAAAAAGTTACGGTCACATCTTGAAAACGAACCAATGGGCCCAGTCAAATTACGTTTCTAGTTTCAATTGATCAGAGAAGGTCACTTTTAAAGCTGCAGGTGCCCATCTAGTGAACCCCACATCTGGATTTAATATAATATTAGAGATATTTTCCGCAATCTTGTATTGGAATAATATTGACTAATAATAATATGTATAACTAAACCGGTTATCTACTTTGAGTGACCAGCACAAACAAGAAAAGCCTTCAGCCACCAGGCACTGAATAATCAACAAGATAAACGTGTTTCATACCGAAATATTCGACAGTTATTATTATTAAGTTTTTGTTAACCCTTAACCGACCCCAGAAATCTATGTGGAATTGAAATAGTAACTTTAATATACATTGGCAGTCCGCATGTACTTTTTAACACTTAAAAGGAAGTTAATTGAGTTCATTAGGTCATTAGCCATCACTCATAACTAACAACTTTGGAAAGGAGCGGATTTTGTCTACCGACTGTCGGAATCATTTTCTGACCGTGCTCGCAAATATCGCTAACTAACCATATTTGATGGATTTTTTCAATGTCGTATTGAGATAGCACTATGTCAATCAGTCACAAAATCGGTATAGCGTCAAACAAGCGTGTGGTTCGTTTGCCAGATGCTTTTTGAACCCCATATAGGAAGCACTGAACAAAATATTTTCCAAAGGTAACTCCCTAAATCAGCCTCTTCGGATCTGGCACGCCACGCAGCTGGTGGACAGGCGCATCATGAACATACCCCACCCAATGAACCCGGGCACCCCTGCTAAATGATCCGCCTCCCAAGATGCTGTCTAAACGTAGTAATATAAACCACAAATTTTACATGTTACGTAAATTATGAACATAAAACGTCAAACTATGGCTAACTAAACATGAAGATGAGGAAATCATTAAATTTATGAAGTAACCCCAACGCAATCTACAGACAACAAACATAAATACTTTTTGCTTAATTTATTTTATATTTTGTGGGAACCAACATATTAGAAGATGAGGAAATCATGATCAACACACATACAACAACCTACAGCCCGCCTCGGAACAGGAATACCTAGTGAGGAGGACTGAGAACAAACTACATCACTTTATATCTTTATGTTACTTAGTTTGTATTGCCGCTAAATAAAAAAATAAAATAAAACTTAAAATTTTATGTATAATGTTTGTGGACAAACGATTCTTACATATTGCCGTTTGCGACTCATAATCGTACTCCTGATTTTCTTGGAGTGGGAGGTATTCTCTTTACAGCCTTCAAAGGGTTAACTTTGTTGTTGTAGTCATTACGAGCAGATTTCAATTAGTTGGCGAATGGTTCCCGAGGAGTGACGGTGTTTTATTTATAATTACGAAGAAAACTGGTTATACTTAAATTATTTTTTTTATTTATAAAAGGTCAATTGGACAATTTAAAATAGATAATCATCAGTGCATTATACACGAATCCATAAGTTAATATTAGAATATATGTAAGAGTGAAAAGGTGGTGTAATCTAAAGACAAACACAAGGACAGTGAAAAACTAGCAAAGCTTCTGGTTGCGTCTAAAAGTACATACAAGAATAAGGATGACATCAGCAAATTTATAAGCTTCTTTAAGCTCATTACAAAAACATTCCAGTTGATCCCTCCGTCCGCGATGTTCGTGCTTTTAGTGATGCTGGCCTGTGGCTTAGGTAAGGAAGAAACTAACTACACAACTTACTATCACGCCATTTCATTGAAAGGATAGGCAGAGATGATGTACCGCCACACAACTCTGTCTCACAAGACACACCTTGCGTCTTTCAAATTCATGCTCTGTTAACACGCGACCCAACCCAAGCATCTGATTCACTTGGCCATAACATATCTTTCTCGGATTATGCTTACGTAGGTACATCGGCCTCGTATTAATTGCGGATCCTCACATTTGTAATACGGTCAAACGTAGTTTTACATTTCTGCAACATTCAATCAACGAAGATGATTTCTCCTCTGCCAGAGCCATGCCTCACGGAGTTCGTACCATGACCCCATTATGGACTGCTTCGATATTCTACCAGACCAATTGCTTCTAAAGTTTGTACCTATTTGTTATCTTGTCGCCCAGTAGAAAAATATAATTTTCGACAGAATTTGCTTCAGTGGTGCTAAAATTATTTTCTCGCAACTAATTTAGAACCGACTGAAGTGTGTGTGTGTTGTTTATTTCAGGTTCAGCGCCAGTGACCGCAATCTCTCCGTCTCCACCAAGGTTAGTGAGTTCACTTGATTTGTTTTAAATTCAATATTGTTTTTCTCGACTTAGTATGACAGCAGCTACTCTGGTGTGATAATGGTACGTATACATTTGCGAACCGAAACTCGAGCCGAGCCATAAATTACGGGAAAGATCAAAAGAACTGCAAGCGGCATTTCGCGCCATTTGCAGTTGCTTTTCTCCTTTCACATAAGTTGAGGTTCAGCTCAGCAGTTCGGCTCGCGTATGTATACGTAGCATAAAGCAGGGTACTCATCTAGCCGTGTAACGTGTAACGTAACTGATACTGTATCAAGTGAGTACGTAGGCGCGAGCCTACTGCGAGCCGCTCGCGGGTAGAGCACAGTGTGATCGCAGCGAGCCGCCGACGGCGGATTCACTGCGATCACACTGCGAGCACTAAAGGCGGATCCGGGAGCTCGTAGCTGGATACGCGGTTACCGTGGACGAGCCGTACCCACTTGCAGATTGATACAGTATCAGTTACGTTACACGTTACACGGTGCTACACTCTTGGTGAGTACCCTGCTTAAGATCAATGACTAACCTTTAACCTTCAATTAGTACCTAAGTACATGGGTCAAAACAAATATGAACTATCCTTTGAACATAAAACAAAAACAATATAAACAGTTACCAACTATGTATTTGCGAAATTTGACGTACTTGACATAAAACAACAAATAATAATACATCTTAATTGTAAGAAATTTGCAGCTAAAACTAAAAATACATGTTAAGTGTGCAAAATGTAGATTTGTTTAAGTAATTGGAAAATAATAATATTAAAACAGAAGGTAGTTATGTAATAAATAGAAATGTATAGTTATAATTTGAGGTCTCCCATAAACTGCCTCACTCGGCTAGCGGGTAGCGGGTAGCGTGAAGCGGGTAGCGGGTAGCGGGTAGCGGCTAGCGGGTAGTGGCTAGCGGGTAGTGTCTAGCGGGTAGCGGGTAGCGGCTAGCGGGTAGCGGGTAGCGGGTAGCGTGTAGCGGGTAGCGGGTGGCGGGTAGCGGGTAGGGGTTAGCCTGTGTTGAGGCACTCTTTTTACAAGTTAATTAATGCATATGAATATTCCTACACATACTCACAATAGTTTTGTTAAATCAATATTTTCGGGGACCCCCGAGGAAGACATGGGACAATCAAGCGAATCAAATACTTGGGAGTTGGGCCATTCCAAGAGTCAGAATAATAGAATAGTATTTATGAGATGATGTATGAATGTGAATGAGGCAAGGAGTGTGTGCCAAGACCGAGTTGTTTAGTGGTCTTTCCCCCCTGCCTACCCCTGCGGGGAAACGGCGTGATGGTTAATTAGTTAATATTTTCAAAATTGGGTGAGTGCACCGGTAAAGGCCCTATCATTTCACATTTTTTTTATGCTATCTGGAAGAATATTGTATAATCTTGTCGCCAGGTACCTTGTTTCGTTGGCCGAACTAGTATGCATTATAGGAATTTGTAGAAAATCTTTGTTATTGTTTGGAGTACAGCAAGTATTTAATCTTTTTGCGTAATATTTATTTTTGTATATAGGTGCGTGAGGATTGTTTTTTACGTACATCTGCCGAACTTTAAACATATTCATAATATTAAAGATTAAGTTGTGATATAATTGTATGCGTATGCGCTTTTAATCCACACAAAGAAATAGACAAATCTCACATAACACCCTCAATGAATACCACATTTAGACAAAGAACACAGCACTTCGTATTATCTTATTCCAGCAATAATCTAGCATCAAACATACATATAAAAATAAAGGATAACATATACACACGAGAACCATTTTCAGTAACAAAATAAGGCTAATTTTGAAATCCGAAATTAACCGACTGCCCGATCTCCAATAATATACGTTTTTTATACCGATACATGCAGATGTAATTTATTTATATTTAAGATTAATAAAAACAGGACCTTACCATTTAAATATTTTATGTAAAACAGTGACCTCCCGAGGGATTCCTCTAGAAACATATTGAGATTGTAGTAATTTATTAAAAATAAATAAAATAAACCCTTTCCAGATAAAAAATCAATTTCCTAGGCCCGTCCATTACGCCGGGCCACTTCCCACTTTATTTTAGAGATTTGCTAGGGTAAACTCAACCGTAGGTTTTTACAATGCACATGGCCGCGCATTACATATTGTTGAGCGTGGCTTCTTCACTTACGTTTTATAATTTCGACTTTATTTTGTGTTATAATTTGCAGCGTTTGATGGATCCCGTACTATGGTAACTTCCCGACAAGTACCCAATACCGGACCCAATCAAAGGCTTTTGAGATATCTATTATATCTAACCCAACTGTTTGGACTCTACGAAATGCTCTAAGTGCCACCCCCAAATATGCATCACATACCCGAGAAGATAAATCCATATTGCCAATCGCTTAACATTTTGTTTTTCTCGAGGTACGTCTGCAGTTTGGTTGTTAATCACTCTTTCCAATATCCTGGAGACTATGGGGCGATAGTTGGAAGGACGATCGTAGCGGTTCTACTTAAAACTAGACTGTGTCCGTTCTCCTTTTGTCATTTGTTGTGATTCTTAAATGATTGTTATTTTGACCATCTACAGTTGCCGCCTACCCGCATTCCCGGCTAACGGGAGTTACACCTCGAACAGCGGGACGGGGGTGCCGCGACCAGGAGACAAGGTGAAGCACCTGAGCGTGCTGGAGTACTCCTGTAGTCCCGGCTACTTTATCACTGAAGAAGTCTCCGTGTGTCGGGGAAATAACATTTGGTCATCAAAACCCGAATGTAAAAGTAAGTCACGTTTCTTTTGGAACAACTTAAGATTGTACTTACTCGCAACCCCGATCTATTCTACGATCTGAGACAAAATGCATTGTTTTTAATTTGGAATTAAAAAAAAAATTTAACATCAATTTATTTGAAAAAATATTTAAAAAAAACAGTTTCGTTTCAGCTCGCACGTTCCTCGGAGAATCGGAACTCTGTACAGTATGTAATCAGTTCGCACGTTCAAGTGAGCAAGGCTGAAACGTAACATTTACTAACCATTTATTTTTGTTTTTTTTTGTTCAAAAGAGCATGTAAGCTGTCTGCAAAATGTAAAAGAAGGGGAGCTTTGTCGTCACCCGGTTGAGCAAGTTGCGAGGCGGGTTATGTTAGGGGCTGTAGGAAAGGATTTGTTAATGGAGGTCTTGAAGAGGCCCGGATTATATGAAAGAGGAAAACCAGATGCCGGTGGCTCGTTCCACATACGAGCCGTCTTATATGAAAACGAGTCGAAGAAGCGGCCCGTTCTCGTGAAGCCAATATCAACTGTGAACGGGTGTTCCGCTAGTGCACGTCAAGTTTCACGCAGATGCACTGGTGCACCAAGGATCAACTCTACTAGCTCTTTAGAGTAGACTCCATTAAAAAATTTTTTTTTTTTTTTTTAATATAGATCATAGTTACATTAATACATACATTTTTTTGCAAAATATAATATTTAGGTACATAATTGGTCATGTATACCTTATCAGAAAAGAGGAGCTCTTGTGCCTGATAAGGGAGCCACGATTCTTACTTCAGTGATTCAATGTTATGTGTAAAATATAAATATAATATATCCATATATTTTTTTAATATAAGTTTTTTTTGAAAAAAAGTTTGATTTTATTGATTTGTTCTTGTTGGTTCGTAATACAGCGCAATTCGGAAGGTATTGTAGTTTTTTATGGCTTGGTAAATATAATGGTTTTGCATTTGAGTTGTTTTAAAGATTGGCGTAATAAATTGATTTCCATTTCTCATCAGTTTGTAAAATTCTTGATATTCTGTGTTATTTTTTTCTTTACACATTTTTATAATTGAAGTTTGCTTAAATATATCTTCAATATTTGGTACTGGAAACATTTTAAAAAGCAATTTTGTTGGGAAAGTAGAGTTTTTTTTAAGTATTACCTTTATAATATTTTTTTGCGAGACTTTTACTGAGTTTAGGTTGTTTTTATAAGATCCTCCCCAACCTATGATTCCGTAAATAAGCAGGGAGTGGACAAGAGCATAATATACATTTTTTAGTATTTTCACATTTAAAATATTTCTTAACCTAACAAATATATATATACATTTCCTTATTCTCTTTACTAACTCCGTAATATGGCTTTTCCATTTCAAATTTTCATCGATGATCACACCAAGATATTTAATTTCAGAAGAAGAGTTGATTACAGTACAAATAGGATTAAGTAGTTTACAGTTGACATTGTCACAATTTTCATCATGGATTATTATATTTACTTTGTGTTTAGGTATTTTTTGTAGTGAAAATAATACATATGTTGTTTTTTTGGCATTAAGTGTGAGTAGGTTATTATCAAACCATGATTTTAAGATATTAATACATTCATTTGCAAGTTTGTTAACTAGTTCCCATGTTTGACCTTTTATTAATAAAACAGTATCATCAGCATAAGAGATTAATTCACCTTTGATTTTCTGTTGGAAAATGTCATTTACATACATTAGAAATAGTAATGGTCCGAGGACCGTGCCTTGAGGGATGCCAAATGTACTTGTTAGTGGTGTACTAAAGGTTTGGTTTAATTTTACAATTTGAGGTCTCTCTGTTAAGTAGCTTTCTATCCATTTAAGAGCTAAGTGGTCAATGCCATTTTCTTTTAATTTTAATATAAGTCTTTCATGGGAAATGCTGTCAAATGCTTTCTTTAAGTCAATGAAAATTCCTATACATTTATTTGATTTGTCCAGGGCACTCTGAATACTAGATGAAATTTTTGCAATGGCATCTTGGGTACTTTTTCCCTCTGTGAAACCGAATTGATTTTCATTTATAATCGAGTTTTTTTTTAAGAATACAGTTAGTCTTTTTTTAACAATTTTTTCAAAAATTTTCGATATATTAGATAAGAGTGAAATGGGTCTATAATTAGAAATGTCCTCCGGGCTACCGGACTTAAATATTGGAGAGATTATGGTTTTCTTATACGTGCTCGGGAAAACTCCTGTCTTAAAGCTATTGTTTATAATATGAGAGATTGATGTTGAAATATAATTTTTAATGATTTTTAGTGTTTTTACAGCGAGACCGTCAAATCCCGGAGCAGAACCACCTCGCATTTTTGATATAATTTGTACAATTTCAGACGGATTGGTTGGTTCGAAGAGTTCAAGTTTAGTTTCTATATTTGGAATATTTTCAATATACATCTTATTTATTTTTTTCACGGTAATTTTTTCTGCTAGACTCTTTCCGATATTTGCAAAGAATTCGTTAAAAGCGTTTGCTCCTTTTTTAGGTTCTTCAATACAGTTAATTATGTTATTGTTTTGTATTACACTCTTAATAGTATTACTTTTGGTATTTTGTTTATTTTCCATGATTTCATTGATTATATTCCAAACTTTCTTACTGTCATTTTCAGAATCATCAAGTTTATTTTTATAATAATTTTCTTTCGTGTTTTTTATGAGCGTGGTTAATTTATTTTTGTATTCTCTAAAATGAACATTTAATTTAATGTCTAGTGGTTTTTTTTTTGTTTCTTTATAAAGCCATTCTTTGTGTCTTATGGACACAACAAGCCCATGTGTTATCCACGGTTTGATTTTACGAAATTTTGCTGTATTTCCTTTTGGAATAATTTTTTTTGAATCATTTATAAAGTTCGTTAATCTATTTTCAAATATTTTACAGCACTCGTTGACGTTATCACTTCGGAGAATATCTAACCATAATTCAGATGACAATTTATTTTTCAAAGATTCGATATTAACAACAGATATTTCTTTTTTATTATTAGCAGTTTGTCCGCAATGTTGGTTTATCGCCTGAGGTATTATTGAATTGTAATGTAGCAAAGTCATGTAATGGTCGGTAATTGAGGTTTTTATAATTCCCGAGTTTAAATTATTTATATCTTTGATATTTGTGAAAATGTGATCAATGCATGATGGACGTTGCCCATTGACGTTTCTGGTGTAAGAGTTTTGTAGTATCCTGTAGATTCACCTTAAAAGGGACTTGGGTTCAGGATTGTTATAATACGTAAGGCTGGTTGAATATTTACAGAGATCGTTTATTGCTTGTTAACTGTGAGACTACAGAATACCGAATGGCAATACAGACTACCGCCGAAGTGCTCCCCGCACCTCGCGGCCCGTAGGTAGGTACCGAGTACCACATTCTCCCCCACTTAAGAGGAGAACTCCTACCAGGTTTACATCTTACCTGAGCCTGTTTACAACATATTTATAGAGTTATCATATATAGCAAAATTATAATAAAGGTTGTTACACATTAGTTTTTTCTATGCCGCAGCCTTCCAGTCCAAGGAGACTGCCACGGTGGTTCCTCAAGTCTAATGATGATTGTAGCTCTGGTTCTGGTCATCTACTCCCTCTTGTTGCAGATCTTCCTTCTTAACCTCTGGTTCTGGTCATCTACTCCCTCCTGTTGCAGATCTTCCTTCTTAACCTCGGCTGTACTCCAAGAATAGCTCTCGACCGATAGTTCCCAAGGATCCGCTCTCAGCTGCTCCTTGCTCCAATACAGCTCCCAGCTGTGCTGCTGTTGTTCAGCCCCCGGCTTCTTATGGTTTGAAATATATATATATACAGCTCCCCGCTGAATATTTATCCTCTTCACGATAACTCCGCTCCCGCGTGATTATCTGGAACTATTTTTTTTTTTTGATTCTGGTTTCGTAATTCAGCTCCCCGCTGAATTATTTCCAATCTTATCTTACAAAGATTCAACGATCCTGTTCTATTAATGTAGCGAGACTCCCCGTCCGTCACATTTAAAAAAGCACCGCCATTACGTGAATACTCTCCAAATTTCTTGAATTTTAACAACACGTTTGCCGCGTAAATTCTTTTAAACTTCGTCACTGTTTTACTATAATTAATGACTCAGTTTCCTCGTCGCCACTGTAGTATCCTGTAGATTCACCTTAAAAGGGACTTGGGTTCAGGATTGTTATAATACGTAAGGCTGGTTGAATATTTACAGAGATCGTTTATTGCTTGTTAACTGTGAGACTACAGAATACCGAATGGCAATACAGACTACCGCCGAAGTGCTCCCCGCACCTCGCGGCCCGTAGGTAGGTACCGAGTACCACAAGTTTATACACGACACATAATTCAATTCCGCCATCATATTTAAGTAATTATCTTTATCGTTCGATGTATAATCGTGCGATATATTTAAATTAATGTCACCTAAAACTATTGTATTCGCGTTTCTGTAGTTTAATAACACATGTCTTAATTCTTCTATAAACAAACAGACAGTAGACGAGTGTGTTCTGTATAGAGAGATAATATCAATTTTTTTGTTATAACACTTCATTTGAACATGTAAGCAGTTTGTTCCATTCACATTAATTTCTTCCTCGCACAATATGTCACAATTATGTTGTACGAACATAACGATTCCACTGTTTTTGTTAATTCGGTTTGTAGTAGATACACAGGTATATCCCGGTATATAGTACGCCACTTCGCCACTTGAATGTGTTTCCGTTAACACAATGCAAGCGGGCTTCCTGAGATCATTATTTACTGTTGTCAAAAATTCATCCATGTTTCGTTCCACACTTCTTATATTCATGTGTAGAATTAAAGGACTGAGATTGAGGTCGTTTTGGTGGGTACGATATTCTTGATAGCTGTTATATGTTTTTTCGTCAATATTAAAAATACCTGTAGAACATACTCAGTTAAGAGAACATTGCGCTTGTGCATTAGAGATAGCAATCGGTCTGTTTACAATAGATTCTCAATCAGACGGATCTCCCTCCTTTGCACATAATAAAGTAGGTTATCAAGTATTATGGAGCTCCAGCCCAAAGGTGGCTCCTAAATTTAAATTCAAGTTTAGTACATAATATCACATTCAAAATAAAAAGACAATTGACATCGTACTATTGGCAATACATATCGTTGATGTTTGATCTGTCTTGGCTGATGATCGAACACTTGGTGTCCAATTTACGTACATGTATTTGTATTCTGTCTAATGGCCGGTTGAAGTGTACTGTGTAGCTTTGTTGCGAAGTATGTAAAATTTCTTTTGCTAAAAGTTGTTTTAGCGAAAAGGATAAGTAAGAGATTATAATAATGATAACAATAAATTATTTTATTCCGGAATGTGGGGAGATTAGTGCAATCCTACACATTCCACTATAGGCATTTTTAGCAGGAATTTTTTTTCCGTATAAATGTATATTTTTAATTTTTGTTTTGCTTATACCAGTACGCACGGAAAGTATAGTATACGGAAAATAAAATTCGTCAATGGTCTGTAGTTCTGTAGTATTATTGGAGATTGATGGGGCCAATAACTTTCTCCAGTGTTCTTCGATGCAGAAATCTGAAGTCTGAAGAAATTCCATAATGAGGAGTGTGAGTGCGTTAATCCTGCCACCCGGGTTCTTATGAAGGCTCCAAAAACAGGAACTCGCCACCCCGTTGGCATGTTAGAAGCACTGCAGTGATAGGCGTTGCTGTATATTGCATGGGAAGCGTTTCCATCTTTATATATCATTAATATAATACATGCCAAATGAACCGTTTTCAATGAAGAAAAAAATGTTTGTCAAAACAATGGATGTTTGAATGTTTTCAGAACGGTGCACACTGTATGGCTCGGATACGGTGGAGTACACATGCTTCTCCGATCAGATCAAGAGGACAATCTGCGGGCCCGCCATGCTCCACGGATCCTTCGTCTACTTCGAGTGCAAAACTGGACATACTCTCCCTGGCACTCAGGTTCTGGACGAGATGACTTGCATCGATGGTTCCTGGAGCAGGGAAACTCCCGAGTGCGAAGCCGGTGAGAACATTGATGACCTGATGTCATCAAGTGACATAACGGTTTTTGTTTTGTATTTTTATTTCGTTTTTGGTTTTAACGACAAACTTTTCATTTTGATTAGCAAAATTAAGATCCTCCTTGAATTAAATTAAATACCAAAAAACCAAAACCACCTGGCCTGGCTTCAGGTGGTTTTGGTTAAGCGCTCTGTTCCCAAACTTAGTCACATTCTCGCGCCTTAAAAAAACGTATGAAATGCCATTCATATGAAAATGAGATATTGAAGTTTGAATCCCAAATAAACATTACGGACGGATTGTTTCACAGAATTTGAACAAGTCATCAAATTAAAAAAGTTGATTTTCAAGTTCTGTGAAAGTTGTACATATTCAAGTTCTGTTATCATTTCAGTTTAGTCAAATGACTGGTCCATAATGATATAATAACAGAACTTGAAGTTTGATGAATTGTTCAAATCTTTTGAAACAACCCATCCTACAACACTTATTGTAATTAATTGGCACAACCTTTTAAGAATATTCTAAGCAATAAATCAGATGACATTTAGCCAAACAACCAAGCAAAAGAAAAACAGATGACACTTTGTTGCTCTGATTATTTGAAATAGTTTTATTCAATGAGGTTACAATACATCTAGACTCCCGCTCCTTACTGCCTCACAAACTCAACATAAAGTTTTGCAAGTGGTGTGGCTGAGATAACAAGATACTCTTATTCGCTTACACAATACGGCGAACACGGTATACTGTATGAGACGACCCACTGCCATTAGGTTGTCCTTCTTATACTTATGTTCGCTATCTCACTTTCCCCAATCTTCGGGAAACAATAGAAATAATTGTATTTTTAATAATAATTAGTGTGTGTTTACGAATGAAACCGTATTTGTTGGAGTATTTGCCGAGTAATGAAAACATTATCTCATCACACACGAGGAGGGCATTTTGTTGCAGTTTAGTACTAAAACTACAAAATCGAAAGCAATACAATTGTCTTGCTTTTGGCTTGATACAGATTTCTACATCGTGTCTATATAATATATTGTAAGGTCATTGTCAATATTCATCTTTGGAGATGCTGTGTGGAGGCTCTTTTAAAGGAATGGAATGAGAGGAAGTTTTGGGAAGAAAAACCCACCCCTCATACCTTACAGATCAGTATGTCTAGGAGTGACGGACGAATAATCTATACCCTGCAGCGAAGGTGATGGTCAGGAAAGACCTGATAAATTGACAATGTCGAAGTGAAATAATAACTTTAATGTGCATTGGCAGCTCGCTGTGTAATTTTGTTGGAAAGTTCAACGATATCAATTTTATAAAATAAAACACAAACACTTTGTATTTAACCACGAATTTATTATTTCATATATCGACCGGTTTCACTTCGACCAAGCTTCTTCAGGATATAATAATAACTAAATGCTAAGACAGAGTTATGGCTTATATATAAGAGTGACAGAGGGAGAAAGAACAAAATTAGAGGGAGACAAAATATTTGACATAGGTAAAATGGATAATCAATTAGTGGGAGGGAGACAACAATACAATAATCAATTACTGGGGGGGAAACATCAATACACATCATAATCCCAAGTAAATGAACAAACAACAGTTAACTGTAATCTATGAGATATTAAAAAAAGAATTTTTTGTTGTATTTTACATTAACTAAAGGACAATATTTAGATATATGATAATATTAATAATGAATCACGCTACAACACATATATACTATCATGGGTTAGGATGGATTGCGGGGAATAAGTTAAAAATAGGACTATAGGGTGTATTTTTTTGATTTGATAAGTTAATTTGGTTATTAAGTAAGTATTCTGACATATTTGTATTTAAAGATTTCCTAATTTCTAAAGCTTCTAAGTTATCTAGTTTTATACCTATACTATTTTTATGTAAGATGCGAGTTCCTGAAATTTTATTAAATGTATGATCTGTTGAGATCAAATGATTTGCGAGCTCAGAGAAACCTTTTCCATTTAAGCAGCGTAAATGTTCTTTTACTCTAATGTTTACATTACGTGCTGTTTTTCCAATGTAGAACGCAGGACAAGCGCTGCAGCTAAGTTTATAAATACCGGAGAAGCTTAAGTTAAGTCCTATTTTTAACTTATTCCCCGCAATCCATCCTAACCCATGATAGTATATATGTGTTGTAGCGTGATTCATTATTAATATTATCATATATCTAAATATTGTCCTTTAGTTAATGTAAAATACAACAAAAAATTCTTTTTTTAATATCTCATAGATTACAGTTAACTGTTGTTTGTTCATTTACTTGGGATTATGATGTGTATTGATGTTTCCCCCCCAGTAATTGATTATTGTATTGTTGTCTCCCTCCCACTAATTGATTATCCATTTTACCTATGTCAAATATTTTGTCTCCCTCTAATTTTGTTCTTTCTCCCTCTGTCACTCTTATATATAAGCCATAACTCTGTCTTAGCATTTAGTTATTATTATATCCTGAAGAAGCTTGGTCGAAGTGAAACCGGTCGATATATGAAATAATAAATTCGTGGTTAAATACAAAGTGTTTGTGTTTTATTTTATAATATAATGTCTAACCACAAAGTAATTGCTTCCTATGAAAAAATGATATCAATTTTATTGATCACGTCTTAGATGCATTAATTAAGCCTATTTATTGTGTATTCGTTTTCTTTCAATTCTTAGTCATTAATAATCCAGTTATTTTGCATAACGAATGACATTATCAAAAAAGTTGTGCAAACATATTGACAGCTTATAGCTTGGAGGCCGCACCAAAAGCAGCGGCTTTTGTCTACCGACTGTCGGAAACATAAACTTACAGTGCTTTTGCGTTAATATCGTATTGTAATGTCCATAATTTTGAAAGAATTCTGTAATTAGAAAACACGTTTCTTTAGCAAAGGGAGTTAGTAAGAAAACTGTCACTCCACTTTTTATGCCGTTTATATAAATAACTAGTGTACCCGTAATTCTTCAACATTACTCTTTCTAGGGCGTCTCCGACTTCTACCACCATGCAGGACTATATACCACAATGGTATTGTTACAAAACTACATTAGATCGACCTTAATTCCACTCTGTATTTCATTCCGGTGCAGAGATATTGCCTCAAGTATTCCTCGGGCGTCCCCGACTTCTACCACCATGCAGGACTATATACCACAATGGTATTGTTACAAAACTACATTAGATCGACCTTAATTCCACTCTGTATTTCATTCCGGTGCAGAGATATTGCCTCAAGTATTCCTCGGGCGTCCCCGACTTCTACCACCATGCAGGACTATATACCACAATGGTATTGTTACAAAACTACATTAGATCGACCTTAATTCCACTCTGTATTTCATTCCGGTGCAGAGATATTGCCTCAAGTATTCCTCGGGCGTCCCCGACTTCTACCACCATGCAGGACTATATACCACAATGGTATTGTTACAAAACTACATTAGATCGACCTTAATTCCACTCTGTATTTCATTCCGGTGCAGAGATATTGCCTCAAGTATTCCTCGGGCGTCCCCGACTTCTACCACCATGCAGGACTATATACCACAATGGTATTGTTACAAAACTACATTAGATCGACCTTAATTCCACTCTGTATTTCATTCCGGTGCAGAGATATTGCCTCAAGTATTCCTCGGGCGTCCCCGACTTCTACCACCATGCAGGACTATATACCACAATGGTATTGTTACAAAACTACATTAGATCGACCTTAATTCCACTCTGTATTTCATTCCGGTGCAGAGATATTGCCTCAAGTATTCCTCGGGCGTCCCCGACTTCTACCACCATGCAGGACTATATACCACAATGGTATTGTTACAAAACTACATTAGATCGACCTTAATTCCACTCTGTATTTCATTCCGGTGCAGAGATATTGCCTCAAGTATTCCTCGGGCGTCCCCGACTTCTACCACCATGCAGGACTATATACCACAATGGTATTGTTACAAAACTACATTAGATCGACCTTAATTCCACTCTGTATTTCATTCCGGTGCAGAGATATTGCCTCAAGTATTCCTCGGGCGTCCCCGACTTCTACCACCATGCAGGACTATATACCACAATGGTATTGTTACAAAACTACATTAGATCGACCTTAATTCCACTCTGTATTTCATTCCGGTGCAGAGATATTGCCTCAAGTATTCCTCGGGCGTCCCCGACTTCTACCACCATGCAGGACTATATACCACAATGGTATTGTTACAAAACTACATTAGATCGACCTTAATTCCACTCTGTATTTTATTCCGGTGCAGAGATATTGCCTCAAGTATTCCTCGGGCGTCCCCGACTTCTACCACCATGCAGGACTATATACCACAATGGTATTGTTACAAAACTACATTAGATCGACCTTAATTCCACTCTGTATTTCATTCCGGTGCAGAGATATTGCCTCAAGTATTCCTCGGGCGTCCCCGACTTCTACCACCATGCAGGACTATATACCACAATGGTATTGTTACAAAACTACATTAGATCGACCTTAATTCCACTCTGTATTTCATTCCGGTGCAGAGATATTGCCTCAAGTATTCCTCGGGCGTCCCCGACTTCTACCACCATGCAGGACTATATACCACAATGGTATTGTTACAAAACTACATTAGATCGACCTTAATTCCACTCTGTATTTCATTCCGGTGCAGAGATATTGCCTCAAGTATTCCTCGGGCGTCCCCGACTTCTACCACCATGCAGGACTATATACCACAATGGTATTGTTACAAAACTACATTAGATCGACCTTAATTCCACTCTGTATTTCATTCCGGTGCAGAGATATTGCCTCAAGTATTCCTCGGGCGTCCCCGACTTCTACCACCATGCAGGACTATATACCACAATGGTATTGTTACAAAACTACATTAGATCGACCTTAATTCCACTCTGTATTTCATTCCGGTGCAGAGATATTGCCTCAAGTATTCCTCGGGCGTCCCCGACTTCTACCACCATGCAGGACTATATACCACAATGGTATTGTTACAAAACTACATTAGATCGACCTTAATTCCACTCTGTATTTCATTCCGGTGCAGAGATATTGCCTCAAGTATTCCTCGGGCGTCCCCGACTTCTACCACCATGCAGGACTATATACCACAATGGTATTGTTACAAAACTACATTAGATCGACCTTAATTCCACTCTGTATTTCATTCCGGTGCAGAGATATTGCCTCAAGTATTCCTCGGGCGTCCCCGACTTCTACCACCATGCAGGACTATATACCACAATGGTATTGTTACAAAACTACATTAGATCGACCTTAATTCCACTCTGTATTTCATTCCGGTGCAGAGATATTGCCTCAAGTATTCCTCGGGCGTCCCCGACTTCTACCACCATGCAGGACTATATACCACAATGGTATTGTTACAAAACTACATTAGATCGACCTTAATTCCACTCTGTATTTCATTCCGGTGCAGAGATATTGCCTCAAGTATTCCTCGGGCGTCCCCGACTTCTACCACCATGCAGGACTATATACCACAATGGTATTGTTACAAAACTACATTAGATCGACCTTAATTCCACTCTGTATTTCATTCCGGTGCAGAGATATTGCCTCAAGTATTCCTCGGGCGTCCCCGACTTCTACCACCATGCAGGACTATATACCACAATGGTATTGTTACAAAACTACATTAGATCGACCTTAATTCCACTCTGTATTTTATTCCGGTGCAGAGATATTGCCTCAAGTATTCCTCGGGCGTCCCCGACTTCTACCACCATGCAGGACTATATACCACAATGGTATTGTTACAAAACTACATTAGATCGACCTTAATTCCACTCTGTATTTCATTCCGGTGCAGAGATATTGCCTCAAGTATTCCTCGGGCGTCCCCGACTTCTACCACCATGCAGGACTATATACCACAATGGTATTGTTACAAAACTACATTAGATCGACCTTAATTCCACTCTGTATTTTATTCCGGTGCAGAGATATTGCCTCAAGTATTCCTCGGGCGTCCCCGACTTCTACCACCATGCAGGACTATATACCACAATGGTATTGTTACAAAACTACATTAGATCGACCTTAATTCCACTCTGTATTTCATTCCGGTGCAGAGATATTGCCTCAAGTATTCCTCGGGCGTCCCCGACTTCTACCACCATGCAGGACTATATACCACAATGGTATTGTTACAAAACTACATTAGATCGACCTTAATTCCACTCTGTATTTCATTCCGGTGCAGAGATATTGCCTCAAGTATTCCTCGGGCGTCCCCGACTTCTACCACCATGCAGGACTATATACCACAATGGTATTGTTACAAAACTACATTAGATCGACCTTAATTCCACTCTGTATTTCATTCCGGTGCAGAGATATTGCCTCAAGTATTCCTCGGGCGTCCCCGACTTCTACCACCATGCAGGACTATATACCACAATGGTATTGTTACAAAACTACATTAGATCGACCTTAATTCCACTCTGTATTTCATTCCGGTGCAGAGATATTGCCTCAAGTATTCCTCGGGCGTCCCCGACTTCTACCACCATGCAGGACTATATACCACAATGGTATTGTTACAAAACTACATTAGATCGACCTTAATTCCACTCTGTATTTCATTCCGGTGCAGAGATATTGCCTCAAGTATTCCTCGGGCGTCCCCGACTTCTACCACCATGCAGGACTATATACCACAATGGTATTGTTACAAAACTACATTAGATCGACCTTAATTCCACTCTGTATTTCATTCCGGTGCAGAGATATTGCCTCAAGTATTCCTCGGGCGTCCCCGACTTCTACCACCATGCAGGACTATATACCACAATGGTATTGTTACAAAACTACATTAGATCGACTTTAATTCCACTCTGTATTTCATTCCGGTGCAGAGATATTGCCTCAAGTATTCCTCGGGCGTCCCCGACTTCTACCACCATGCAGGACTATATACCACAATGGTATTGTTACAAAACTACATTAGATCGACCTTAATTCCACTCTGTATTTCATTCCGGTGCAGAGATATTGCCTCAAGTATTCCTCGGGCGTCCCCGACTTCTACCACCATGCAGGACTATATACCACAATGGTATTGTTACAAAACTACATTAGATCGACCTTAATTCCACTCTGTATTTCATTCCGGTGCAGAGATATTGCCTCAAGTATTCCTCGGGCGTCCCCGACTTCTACCACCATGCAGGACTATATACCACAATGGTATTGTTACAAAACTACATTAGATCGACCTTAATTCCACTCTGTATTTCATTCCGGTGCAGAGATATTGCCTCAAGTATTCCTCGGGCGTCCCCGACTTCTACCACCATGCAGGACTATATACCACAATGGTATTGTTACAAAACTACATTAGATCGACCTTAATTCCACTCTGTATTTCATTCCGGTGCAGAGATATTGCCTCAAGTATTCCTCGGGCGTCCCCGACTTCTACCACCATGCAGGACTATATACCACAATGGTATTGTTACAAAACTACATTAGATCGACCTTAATTCCACTCTGTATTTCATTCCGGTGCAGAGATATTGCCTCAAGTATTCCTCGGCCGGTCACCGACTTCTACCACCATGCAGGACTATATACCACAATGGTATTGTTACAAAACTACATTAGATCGACCTTAATTCCACTCTGTATTTCATTCCGGTGCAGAGATATTGCCTCAAGTATTCCTCGAATTCCTCGGGCGTCCCCGACTTCTACCACCATGCAGGACTATATACCACAATGGTATTGTTACAAAACTACATTAGATCGACTTTAATTCCACTCTGTATTTCATTCCGGTGCAGAGATATTGCCTCAAGTATTCCTCGGGCGTCCCCGACTTCTACCACCATGCAGGACTATATACCACAATGGTATTGTTACAAAACTACATTAGATCGACTTTAATTCCACTCTGTATTTCATTCCGGTGCAGAGATATTGCCTCAAGTATTCCTCGGGCGTCCCCGACTTCTACCACCATGCAGGACTATATACCACAATGGTATTGTTACAAAACTACATTAGATCGACTTTAATTCCACTCTGTATTTCATTCCGGTGCAGAGATATTGCCTCAAGTATTCCTCGGGCGTCCCCGACTTCTACCACCATGCAGGACTATATACCACAATGGTATTGTTACAAAACTACATTAGATCGACTTTAATTCCACTCTGTATTTCATTCCGGTGCAGAGATATTGCCTCAAGTATTCCTCGGGCGTCCCCGACTTCTACCACCATGCAGGACTATATACCACAATGGTATTGTTACAAAACTACATTAGATCGACTTTAATTCCACTCTGTATTTCATTCCGGTGCAGAGATATTGCCTCAAGTATTCCTCGGGCGTCCCCGACTTCTACCACCATGCAGGACTATATACCACAATGGTATTGTTACAAAACTACATTAGATCGACTTTAATTCCACTCTGTATTTCATTCCGGTGCAGAGATATTGCCTCAAGTATTCCTCGGGCGTCCCCGACTTCTACCACCATGCAGGACTATATACCACAATGGTATTGTTACAAAACTACATTAGATCGACTTTAATTCCACTCTGTATTTCATTCCGGTGCAGAGATATTGCCTCAAGTATTCCTCGGGCGTCCCCGACTTCTACCACCATGCAGGACTATATACCACAATGGTATTGTTACAAAACTACATTAGATCGACTTTAATTCCACTCTGTATTTCATTCCGGTGCAGAGATATTGCCTCAAGTATTCCTCGGGCGTCCCCGACTTCTACCACCATGCAGGACTATATACCACAATGGTATTGTTACAAAACTACATTAGATCGACTTTAATTCCACTCTGTATTTCATTCCGGTGCAGAGATATTGCCTCAAGTATTCCTCGGGCGTCCCCGACTTCTACCACCATGCAGGACTATATACCACAATGGTATTGTTACAAAACTACATTAGATCGACTTTAATTCCACTCTGTATTTCATTCCGGTGCAGAGATATTGCCTCAAGTATTCCTCGGGCGTCCCCGACTTCTACCACCATGCAGGACTATATACCACAATGGTATTGTTACAAAACTACATTAGATCGACTTTAATTCCACTCTGTATTTCATTCCGGTGCAGAGATATTGCCTCAAGTATTCCTCGGGCGTCCCCGACTTCTACCACCATGCAGGACTATATACCACAATGGTATTGTTACAAAACTACATTAGATCGACTTTAATTCCACTCTGTATTTCATTCCGGTGCAGAGATATTGCCTCAAGTATTCCTCGGGCGTCCCCGACTTCTACCACCATGCAGGACTATATACCACAATGGTATTGTTACAAAACTACATTAGATCGACTTTAATTCCACTCTGTATTTCATTCCGGTGCAGAGATATTGCCTCAAGTATTCCTCGGGCGTCCCCGACTTCTACCACCATGCAGGACTATATACCACAATGGTATTGTTACAAAACTACATTAGATCGACTTTAATTCCACTCTGTATTTCATTCCGGTGCAGAGATATTGCCTCAAGTATTCCTCGGGCGTCCCCGACTTCTACCACCATGCAGGACTATATACCACAATGGTATTGTTACAAAACTACATTAGATCGACTTTAATTCCACTCTGTATTTCATTCCGGTGCAGAGATATTGCCTCAAGTATTCCTCGGGCGTCCCCGACTTCTACCACCATGCAGGACTATATACCACAATGGTATTGTTACAAAACTACATTAGATCGACTTTAATTCCACTCTGTATTTCATTCCGGTGCAGAGATATTGCCTCAAGTATTCCTCGGGCGTCCCCGACTTCTACCACCATGCAGGACTATATACCACAATGGTATTGTTACAAAACTACATTAGATCGACTTTAATTCCACTCTGTATTTCATTCCGGTGCAGAGATATTGCCTCAAGTATTCCTCGGGCGTCCCCGACTTCTACCACCATGCAGGACTATATACCACAATGGTATTGTTACAAAACTACATTAGATCGACTTTAATTCCACTCTGTATTTCATTCCGGTGCAGAGATATTGCCTCAAGTATTCCTCGGGCGTCCCCGACTTCTACCACCATGCAGGACTATATACCACAATGGTATTGTTACAAAACTACATTAGATCGACTTTAATTCCACTCTGTATTTCATTCCGGTGCAGAGATATTGCCTCAAGTATTCCTCGGGCGTCCCCGACTTCTACCACCATGCAGGACTATATACCACAATGGTATTGTTACAAAACTACATTAGATCGACTTTAATTCCACTCTGTATTTCATTCCGGTGCAGAGATATTGCCTCAAGTATTCCTCGGGCGTCCCCGACTTCTACCACCATGCAGGACTATATACCACAATGGTATTGTTACAAAACTACATTAGATCGACTTTAATTCCACTCTGTATTTCATTCCGGTGCAGAGATATTGCCTCAAGTATTCCTCGGGCGTCCCCGACTTCTACCACCATGCAGGACTATATACCACAATGGTATTGTTACAAAACTACATTAGATCGACTTTAATTCCACTCTGTATTTCATTCCGGTGCAGAGATATTGCCTCAAGTATTCCTCGGGCGTCCCCGACTTCTACCACCATGCAGGACTATATACCACAATGGTATTGTTACAAAACTACATTAGATCGACTTTAATTCCACTCTGTATTTCATTCCGGTGCAGAGATATTGCCTCAAGTATTCCTCGGGCGTCCCGACTTCTACCACCATGCAGGACTATATACCACAATGGTATTGTTACAAAACTACATTAGATCGACTTAACACTCTGTATTCATCCTACCACCATGCGGACTAAATTCCACTCTGTATTTCATTCTATTCCTCGGGCGTCCCCGACTTCTACCACCATGCAGGACTATATACCACAATAGGTATTGTTTACAAAACTACATTAGATCGACCTTAATTCC